>NW_004955411.1:24350855-24391683 GCF_000276665.1 Chinchilla lanigera
CCTCCCTTCTTTGGGCTTTGGGCCTGACTTGTTCTTCTTTTTCTAAAAGTTTGAGATGAAGCATTAGGCTACTTGTTTGTTCTCTTTCTGTTTTCAAGGGGAATTATTTTTAAAACATTTCTTTTTCTTGCTGCCTTCAAGTGCATTTATTTATTTATTCTGTTATTTTTGTTTATTATTTATCCTGTTTATTTTTGTCATTGGGGGAGAAATAGGAGTATGGAACACCACAGGATTCAAAAAATCATTACTCTACATGGAGTACTGTATTCTTTTTTGTGTGGAAATGGGAGACCTTGATTAGATTGTACAATTTTATTAATAACATGCCCTGTTTTTACAAAAAAATCTTTAAAATATATGATTGCTTAATTAATCATAGGATAAAGAGAGATTGATGCTAAGAGCTGTTTAACAGATTAAGAAAAGTAGAGCAGAAACTCGCTAGCTTCAAAACTACAGTTATTTATTTTCAAATGAGGCATTTACCCAGATAAGCTAATCCTCCCTTTTGGTCATGTTCCATTGCATCCAGGTGAACTAAGTTCAATTTACCATGACTGTTTATTAAGGTGAGTTACCACTAAGCAAGGCCCCACTTCTTTATTGCTAACTCAACTCTCCTTCCGGATGAAATTATAATTTCAATTAGCATAGTTCCGAGGGGACTTTTTCAGGCACCCCTGTGTGTGGACCAGGGATTCAGAGCTTTTCCTGTTCTATATCTTGGCACAAAGATATATGATATATGCTTTATCTAAAATCATGCAATCATTCACAGTAGTAAGAGAAAATGTACATAGTATGCTGCGAGTTCTAAAACCTTTCTTTTATCTGGGATCTCTGGAGCCTTGGGGAATTCATGCATGGAATTTTGGTAATCTCAGCCCCTGAATTATTAAAATATTAAATAGCTCCATGTATGGGCATTTGCAAAGGAAAGGGGCCAAAGCATTCATTAAATCTTACAGCACTCGATCACAGCCAAAAGGTTAAGGACAAACATAAACTGTCCAACAGCTGGTCTATCTGAGTGAGGTATCTGTCTAATCTCAAAGAGATGTATAACTGATATGGCCACAAGTCAGAAATAGTTCCAGGGACTCTGACATCAGTGTTGACAGAAGAGACAGATTTTACGCTTGGTTCTTTGAAGCCAGCACTGTGACTACATGTGATAGTATGCATATAACTATTTCTTCTTCACAGATTACCAAAGTAAAGGACCACCAGAAACCAGAAAATATATACATTTATAATCTTATGGCTTAGCATCACTTATTTTGTAATTTTATCTAATCAATAAGTGAACAAACTTTTCTGGATCTCATATGTGAGACCAAAATGTAAAGGCTAAAAGTAAGGTACAATCCTTACCACCCTCCCGCTCCATATTGCATAGTTCTGCTACAGACAAGCATGTGAAAGGTTAAAGGACAATACATAGTTTAAATGTGCAATGAAACTATTATACAATTAATTGATAAATGGGTTGAGTTCTGAAAAGTTTAGTAGACAAAAAAATAGAGGCTACTCATTTACTCCTGGGACTAAAGCATATATATTTCCCAATGGGAATTAAGAAAATGAATATCCCATGAGGGAAAAAAAACAATGATTGCCTTAATAAGAATAGGACAAGAATGTGAGCAAGACCAGTTAAAAAATAAGGCATCAATATAAGCAATACAAAATTATTGTTTTTGTGTTATTTTATAAATGCATGTGTGTTTGTTAATATGTTTTTGTTGTTTTATCTTTAAAATAAAAAATAAAATAAAATTGTATTTTTAGAGAAAGAAAGAATAAGGCATCAAAAACAGGGTAGGTTATATTTTAAATATATTTTGAAGACAAAGTTGGCAGGATCTACTTATTAACTTTGATATGAGATAAGAGAAAAAAGAATATCAAGGATGGCCCCAATTTCTTACCTTAACTAACAAGAAATAGGAAGCTGTCATTCCTTAATATGGGGAAGACTGGGCCAGGGATATAGCTCAGTGGTACAGTGCCTGCCTGGCAAGTGTGTGGTGGTGAGTTTGATTCCCAGTGCCAAAAAAAAAAAAAAAAAAAGAAAAAAATTCCTATCATCTTATTTTGAAATTCTATATCGTTTTTGGAAAACATCAGGAATTTGTTTTAGAGCATGTTAAGCCTGAGATGTATAATAGATAAACATGCAAATGAATATAGGTAGAAGATACATGGCTATTCTGAAGTCAAAGGCATGGTCCACAGGGGAAATACATTTTGAGAATTATCAATATAGAGATAATACTTAAGAGGATAAAGCTAGGCAAAAATCACTGAGAGAGAAAAGATGATCATAAATATTTTAGTAAGATTAAAGCTTGAAATGTTTTACAAAGCACCTTAGGTGAACCGAGAAAGCTAAGTAGGCTAGATCGTAGAGGGCCTCACGTCACATGTGAACAACCTGAGACTTTATCCTGCACGTGAAGTAAAGGCACTAGAGAATCCGCAAGGAGAAAGCACCATGGTGGGGTATGAATTTTAGAAAGTGCTCACAAGGTACAGGCCATAAGGGGGCAGTTCTGACAGAAGAGGGCTCAGGAGAAACCTATGACAAGAGTCTACAAGGGAGATAATGAGGATGTGGAGTGTATCACTAGCAAAGAGGACGGGCAGATTTGAACGAAGGTTACACGGTGCATTGACAGAACTTAATGACCATTTAGATAGACGAGTGAAGGAGAGCGAGGAAGCAAGGTAGTTCACATATTTCTTTTTTAGAGAACTGATTGGAGAACAGAATCATTAACTAGAGTGAGAATAAAAGACAAGTTTGGAGACAGGAGCTACAGGGACAAAGAAAAGAGAGTTTGGACGAGCTGAGTGGGAAATGCCTGTTAGATATCTCAAAAATGATACCCAGGAGCGTAGTATGCTTATGAACCTGGAATTCTGAATAAAAGTTTCAGTTGAGATCAAGGTCGGTCATCAGCTAAGAGGCAGTAATGAGAAGGGTGACAGTACCAGCATTTGGGGAAGCCCAAAGAGAGCAGCCAGCAAGGAGGTGGAAAGGGAAGGCAGGTGGAGTTTCATGAGATAGGATTGAGAGGAGCACAGAATTTGAAGAAAAACACAACGTGGAGTGTTTCGTAAAGACCAGGGGCTCGAGTCCTACGTACTATCTACTCAATATGGATTTGCAAAAGGCTTCACTGCACCAAAGGAGGTGGTGGAAGTGAAAGTTGTAAAGTTTTGAAAAAGTAAACACAAAGGAATATGTTGCGCACAGCTATTCTGAGACATTAAAATGAGCATGGCAAGATGCGGGGAAAGCGGGAGGGTCAAAGGAGAAGGAAGAGCCTCGTGCACCTTTGCTGCATTGATAAAAATATCATCATTATCTAGACACAAATATGTTTTTCAAATTAAGATTTTACTCCCACCTAGGCCAGTGAGTGAAGAGGCTTAAAAATCAGTCCTCAATCGTGTGAGTTAGGTGGCTCTCAATTATGGGCTGTTACAAGAAGGAAGAAAAACAGAAAAAGAAATGTAGTATTTTCCAAAATATATGAGAATACTTTTCAATTTGACTAAAACTCTTCCCATTAGCAAATTTCTATATACTAAGTTAGGTTCTGGGTGCTATTTTTTGTTAGCTATAATGTGCTAAAAAACTGATTCCCAAACGTCCAATTCCTATATCAATTATTCAGGTCAGTTTCCTAATTGCGTTAAGTATCTGTGAGATCGGAAGGCTGTACTAGAGAAAAGGCTGTCACATGTATCTGCTTGAGTGCATGCACCATGGCCTCAACACTGCTCTGACCAGGGAGCATGCTTCGGCATTCCTGGTTGGTCGGTAATAGAACATCTGCTACAAGAATCAAAACGCATCTCTTCATGATTATTTTCACCCCATATGCAGGTTGGGAGTTCTTGCTCTGTGTTGTCAGGATTTAGGCATCCTAATTCGTGCATGATCAGCAAGGTAGAAAGAGCAATTCTCTCTTACTAGGTTTTATCATGTGGAGATACACGATGGGAATCTGGAGAAAGTCACTCATCTTTTAAAGACCTTGCTTTCTTCCCGTGGCAGTAACAACACTTTAATTAATATTTTACTTCTGTTTGGCTGTACATATGAATCCTTGATTATAATTTACTTCAAACTTATAAGCTAATAGATATGTACTTTCACCAGTCTATGAACTATACCTGGAAAACTTTTAGTCAAGGTAGATCTTTTCTTTCAGAAATTATATTAAAGTAATAGCAGTTTCTTAGAAAAAAAATTCATTATCACAATGGGATATCTAGAGACAAGCAAAATAATGTTTTAACTTTAGAACTTTCAATACATTTAAAAGATGCTCTATCGCAGAAGTAATAAAAGCACAGATGCACTGAGTCTGTGAATTAGATCAAGCGTGAGTGACATTGTTTTGGCACAGAAGGCTGTGTAGCTTCCTTTACCAAATAGCATGAAAAGTAAAGAAAAGGTGCATAAAAGGAAGTGCGGATACTGAGGGTCATGCTGGTAGTTTACTATTGCTGTTCCCTGGAAGCTTTCAGTCGTTTTCGTAACATATAGTTTTGAACTCTTATTTTTAGCAGAAGCTGCCAAATTCTGCGAGTCCTATAATGCTCTGCTTTCTAATTAGTTTGAAAGCCTGTAGTTGTTTAAGTCTAAGCCAGTCTACGAACTCTACCAACTCATTTGAGCAAGATCGAACAGGAAAGTTGAAGAAATGGCTGCATATTATTACTTGCTCATTTATTTAATTTTGTCTTTTGGTCAAATCATGACGCTAACACACACACACACCAAAAAAAAACCCTCCATGCAGCACAGAGGGAGCTTCTTTTAAAACAGCTAGTGGCTGGCTTTATTTCTTTGGACACAGCGATTTCATGTTTGAGCGGTCCTGTTGATGTTTAGAAATTGAGCACAGACTCCCTGGAATGACCCTTGGAGGTCAGCCTACTTTGGATAAAATCTGCAGGGTCAGTGGTGAAAAAAAATTCTTCATAAGAGACCCATTATAATATGTTATTAATGGGATTTGGCGTTTGAGCAGCTCTACTTATTATTCAGAAGCATTTTGTATGTGCTTAACAAAAATCTGGAAAAGAAAAAAAGTAGGTACGTACCAGGACAGTTAGCACTGTGTTCAGAATATGTCAGTATGCTCAGGAGTTTATTAGGTAATAAGATCCTATGCACGTTTCCCCTTGCAATATGAAAAATGTCGAGGCTGATCACGTTTCATTAATTGTCTCTGTGCATTCTCTGTATAATGTGGCTGCTTGGCTGTTGTTTCCTTTACTCTAATCAGTTGTTTTTACTGTAAGTACAAAGAGGGAGGATGTATTCAAGTCTGCTGCAGAATCATAGGAAATGGCTTATATTGGTTACAGCTACCACTTCCTGAAGGGATCCTGCGGGTGCTTATTTCTGAAAGTTCTTTCATCAACTCTTTCTGAATGCATGTATGTAGATACTTTATATGATTGTAGAGCAAAGCTACTTGACTTTTTATACTTTCAACTTTTTTCTGTAGCTGTGTGTCCTTCATGTGAAGGCTTTTGGGAAGACAGAAAATTGAGTTGCTACAGTTTAACTCTGTACTGGGAAAAGAGCCACTATGAAGTTTTGTATGAAGTTGTCCTCATTCCTTTGATGAAAAGCATCAGTTATAAATCTAAGGACTGTATTTTCCTAGAAGCACATGTAGATTTGTAGATAGTCTTCTCTAATTGTCATTGGATGTTTTATAGTAGGGACCAGCATACACAAACCTTTGCCTGGTGTATGTTGAACACATCATGTTTGTACTTTGCAAGATTTGTCCCTCTGGTGAAAAGCAGGGACAGATCTTATTATGTACACAATATTATTCCAACCAAAAGTACAATATGGGCTTAGCAGGAGTTGTCTCATTGTCTGAAGGATTTCTTTTAAAGGAAGGGTGTTTTCCCATCATTTCCATATTCTCAGATTTATAATGCCCATTCTCAGTAATTTTCCTCAACCTGTACGTTGCCTCCCCCTGACATTTACCATCACCAGGTCACTTAGTCACAAGCTACTGTTTCCAACTCTGCTTTGACTCCAACTTATATCTTTTTCCTGCTAAAGAAAAAGTTATATCATCGGTTTCTAGGATGGTGTGGCACAGCGGAATGGGTTTAGCACCATCTCTATTCTGTCGCCTGTGTTCCATAACCCTGTGAGTTGCCACCTAACGTTAGAATACATTATCATGCAGACTCCAAGTATAAAACTCCAGAGTGATTCATGGGGGAGGCTTATTCCCCTTTCTCAAATGTGCAGTGTGACTTTGAAGGCATTTCATCACTTCCTGCCTCAATTTCATCAAAATAATCTCTTCCCAGCCTTCTCAACGCATCTCACCTCCTCCCCTCCCTTCTCAAAATCATGTGCAAAAACCCAAACTGAGGCCTGTCACAGCCCAGTTTCCAGCTGAAATTTCCAAGTGCAAAATCAATGCGCCTCTTTGCTCCCTGAAATGCCCTTTGCCCCAGACACTTTGCCTTTATGTCATTAAACACATGACAAAGTCTCCAGCCGGCTTGCTGGCCACATCCCCCATTGCCACTATTCGGGCCGGGCCAGACAAAAGGGGGCAGTGCTGAATGAGATAATACACACCCAAAGTGCTTTGAAACCCCCAAAGACAGATGCTTTATGAATACCAGACATTACTATTATGTACTCCACTGCGCCCTGTCACTACAAAGTCTGCACAGGTCGAACATCTGCAGCTCCGGTGTACTCTCACAAACATATTTTTACTTTTTCAAGCTGTTGCCCATTAACTTCTTGCTAATATTTCTGGTTATTCCGGGCCTCTTTATTTAAGCACTTAGTCAATATTGGCACTTGTCACCCTTCTGTCTTTGCAGATGTCACTTAGCATTCTTTACAAATTAGCAGCACAATTAAGCAACAATGAATACCCGATTTTGCCCTCTGTAACCAGCTCACTTTTAGATATGCCAAAATTTACCCCACCATTTAAAGATCAACCTAATAAAAGCATTATACTACTCTCAATCCTGCCTTCATTGATTTGGGTTTGATTGGAAAATCTAAGAATTTACCAAATGTTTTGTTAATATTTATATGCAGTATATTCATTGGGCTTTTCATGAGTTCTTCTTGTGTTCTCTTCAGCTACAGACTGTGGAAAATATTTTATGCTGAGAAAGGAAATTATTAACCTGTGCTATTTTTTCTCTCACATACTCTCATAATTGAAGTTTGCATTAATATTGTCCTATTCTTTTAGTAAGGGTGGAAAAACCTGATATCAAAAGAAACAGAAAACAAAACAGCTTGTTAAAAATAAAACTCCTTAGGTGATTATCAAATAATGTGATACATTTTTAAAGTTAATTAAGTACATTTCAGAAGGCCTTTTGAGAACTCTTTTTTTGGGACAATTAGAAACAGACTCTGGTTTTTGTATTTAATCTTTGTTTCCCTGTGAGTCCATGACAGTTTATAAACATAAGTGCACAAGGGAGCCCTTTAGTCCCAAGTCAGAACTGATCAGGAAGAGCAGTTTCCTGACTTCTCAGCTAGCTTACATCCATTCTCCCCTTGGCTGGAGCAATTCTCCCTCCCACATAGCAGTACTCTTAAGTATTAGTGAGTTAATATTTGTAACAATCAGAAGCCCTGTAATAAAATGCCCTGCACCAAAATCGGTAATCACTTAGCTTCATCTAAACCTTTTTTTCCACCACTCTTCTAAGAGCCACCTTCTAAGGACCTCTTTATTCCATTATTCAAATTCTTCCTGATAGTCAAATGCCTTAAGATTCAATAGACTAATATTTTGGTCATCTACAATAGAAATCTGTGTTTCCCATATGTTGCAGAACCAGATGGCTCAGGTTGGTCTTTTATTTGTCAGGCTCAATATAAAACACTGCTCTCTCGCTTGCTTGCTCACTCGCTCACTCGCTCACTCTCTCTCTCTCAGGGTTTTAACAAAGGCCATCCAGTTTACCAGTCCCCTACGCCCCCACACACACTCCAGGGTTTGACAACAGGCTCAACCAAAAGATGAGCAACTTCTCAGCTGCTGGCCTGCAAAGGCACTCTCAGCATGGTCAGCCCCCACTTCTGTCCCTGCTGACTTTTTATGCAGGCCCTTGATTGAGAACCAGTCCAGCTGGGCAGCCTGTTAACTCCTTTAACCCATTCCTACCCATCTCACCTCTGTCAGGCATGTCCCTCTTTATGAACAAAACTACTGTCTTAGGGACCTTGCACTGAGAGCATATACCTGCCTCCCCCATTTTGCAACCTAACTGCCTAATCCTGACACAAAAAGAATTAAAAGGAACTCATAATTACTGCATGCCTGCTATAGAGCAAATGCTGGATAAGGTCCTTTCAATAGTCATTCTATTGGTTAAGGCACAAAACAGCCTGAGAAGAGGTGTGATTATTCTCATTGCACAGAAAAGTAAGATGAGGCTCAAAGACATTAAATAACTAAACAAACATCTAAAAAGTGGTGAAATAAGATTGCCAGTCAGCTATATCTGATTCCAATTCCATGCACACAGCTCCCCTGAGAGGGTCTGGGATAGAAATAAACACACACACACACACACACACACACACACACACACACACACACATGAGCTATTAAGTGTCTACATATAACAGATGCTGACAGAAGCTACCCATTCAAGAATCAAAGCATCAGATCCTAGATTTCAAGAGTAACAGAAACAAAAGGGAAGATATAGCTCTCAAATGCAAAGTGATAAATCACGTAAAATATTCATACATTGTTGTGGGGCATGCAAAAAGGGAGTAACATTACTTTCCTTGAGGTAGGGACAGAGTGGTTGCTGTCTTTGAGTCTGTACTATCCTTTGTGTATATGTTCCAATAGCACACGTTTCCCTCCTCGCGGTGTATACTTACTACTGCTCAGCATATCATTATCCTAGGAGTAGGCACACAACTCAAAACAGCTTGAGGAGCTTACAGAATCAAACTAAAAGAAGTAGCAACTTCAAAACTGGAGGAGATATTAGAAAGTACATTGTCCAGTACCACACTGCATAGATAAGGTGTCTATACCAGGGAAGTTAAAACAGAGAAGTCCTTCCCTGGGAACCCATGGGGGAATGACTATACAAATGTATTCTACAACTCCTGTATATGAAGTATTTTTCTAGGTGTGCCAGTAATTAAATTATTAACTCTCAGTAAATTTATTTTGTGCAGTCTGTTGTGCCCCATGATATCCTTCCATGCTAAATTGTCTTTTTATAAAATAGAAACTAGTATGCTTTCTATTTTGTTGATTATCAGACTGGATCATCTCCCTGTCTAGCACTATTCTGAGGACTAAGACTACAGAAGAGAAAGAAGATCCACTTCCTGCCAATACAGAGCTCATAGACTATGGGGGGAACAGATACTAATCAACTGATTATAAAACAACAATGTAGGCCAGGCGTGGTGGTGCACACGTGTAATCCAGCACTTTGGAGGCTGAAGCAGGAGGACTGCTGTGAATTCGAGACCAGCCTAGGCTACAAAGTGAGCTCAAGGCCAGCCTGAACTACATAATGAGACCCTGTCTCAAAGAGACAAAAAAAAAAAAAAAAAACAATGTGATTACAGACAGTGATAATGACATTGAGGGAAGATGCATCTATCATCCACTAGGTCATCATGGAGGGCTTCCCAGGAAAGGTGGCATGCCAGGACAGACTTGTCCAATCGGCTTCTTATGTCAACTTCTGTGCAGAAAAGAAAGGCTGGACCATGGAACAGTGTAAGAGATGAAATATGGCCAATAGAGCTATAGCCAGGAAGCAATTTGATTTCCTTTTATCCATTTTATGACAAAAAATTTGGACTTAGGCTTCATAAATCCAAGCTGAGTAAACTTTTTAATGTGATGAGACCATCTTTTGTCTTTCACATGCCTGAGCTTGGTGTGGAAAGCTGTAGACCAAACATGCATATTTTCATTTTTTCCTCCAGATTCTTTTATTTGGTATTAAGTCTCTTCATGGATCTTTAATTATAATACACAGATCATGTAGTCTATTCCAAAATTGATGACTGCATGTTAGATTTAGAGAGGATACACATTTTTAAAACTTTTCAGATGCATATCAGAATATATATAAAATTTATTCTCTGAAATATTGTTCTGGGTAAAGAAATAATTATTTTACATGACTAGTTTAAATATCCCCTTTGCAACCACACACACAGTTTGAAAGATAAATACTATTGAATTTAAAATGAGAATGGGTGTTTAGAGAAAATACAAAAGATGTGTGTCTTCTGCTGGCTTCCTGTTTCTATTGGGAAGAAAATGTTTCCTTTTATATTTTTCTCCACCTTAACTTTATTTCAGACATTTAATGCCTTCTTTTGTCTATACCTATACACATGTGTACATCACACATTCTATTTTCTATACAATGATAATCATAATCTTAAACTCTAGGTTTTTTGTTTGGTTGGGATTATTTATATTTTTGAGACTGGGTCTTGCTATGCAGCTCAGGCTGCCCTTGAGCTCACTTTGGAGTCCAGGCTGGACTAACAATTCAGGAGGACTAACAATCCTCCTGCCTCAGCCTCCCTAGTGCTGGGATTATAGGGGTGCGCTGCCACACTTGGCTTACACTCTAGTTTTATACCTTAGTTTCCTTTTACTACAAAGTCAAGTACATCTATCATGGAATAAAAGGCACATTTTTGTTTCTTCTAAACTTCTCCTAATGGTATCTTGTATCTGATAATACCCATGGGATAATTTTCATTCTTTTCCATTTACTTAAGCATGCTTTATGGGCTAACATGGGTTCTATTTTGAGGAAAGTTCCATGTGCTGCTGAGAAGAATGAGAATTTTGTTGTCATTGAGTGGAATCAACTGTGGATGTATAAGTCCATTTGTTCAAACTTTTGGTTCAGCTCTGTTATTTCTTTGTTGGTTTTTTGTCTAATTGATCTGTGTATTTGTGACAGTAGGGTGTTGAAGACACCCATTACAATTCTGTTGATGTTTATCTGAGTTTTATATCCATAAATATTTGTTCTATAAAATTGAGTGTGCATTTTTGTTTTAATTCTTTCCATTGAATTTCTTCCTAAACCAATGTGTAGTGAGCATTTTTGTTTCTTTTGATCATTTTGGCTTGAAACTTACTTTGTCTGAAATTAAAATAGCTATTCTTACTTTTTTGGGGTCCCTATTTCATGGAAAACAATAGTCCATCCTTTGTTTTTCAGTCTATAAATTTCTTTTCAAATTAAAGCTGTTTCTTATATTCTGCATATCTTTTGATTTTGTTTCTTGACCCATTTTGTCAATGTTTGTCTTTTGATTGGGAAATTAATACCGTTCACATTAAGAGTTATTACTGAAAGATATTGACTTATTCTTGTCATTGTGTTATTTTCCTCTTGGTGATTTCCTTATTTTTTTTTCCTTCTTATCTGCTGATCTTGCCAGGTATATTATCTCCATTGGACCTACTGGCATTATTGGATTCACTGTTGCTTTCTAGGATATTCTTAGGAATTTTTTGTAATGTGGTTTGGTGGTCATAAATTTCTTGAGGAGCTCCTTCTCATAGAAATATCTTATTTCTGTCAATTTTGAAAGAAAATTTTACAAACTATATAAGTTAGGGTTGGAAATTTCTATGTTTTAGCACTTGAAATCTTCACTCCGAATCTTCCTGGCCTTTAACATTTGTGGTGAAAGTCTCCCATAATTCTAATGGGTTTGTCTTTGTATATAATTTGCTACTTTTTTCTAATAGCTTTCAAGATTTTGTCCTAGTTATGGACTTCTAGGGTTGGGGATATAGCTTAGCAGCACAAGTGCCTGCCTGGCAAGTGCAAGGTCCTGAGTTCAATTCCTGATACAAAAAAAAAAAAGAAAGAGCAGAAAAGATATAAAACTAGTTATGGAGTTCTGGAAGTTTGGCATAGAGAGGCTGTCTTTCAGTTATGACCATTTGATGTTTTATATGCCTCAAATATTTTTGCTTATTCCTGTCACTATATTTGGGAAGTGTTCTGCTATTATTTTTGTGAATTGTTTTGTGTCATTTGTGCTGATTCTGATTTGCCATTTATCCCAATTATTCTTTTATTAGTCTTCTTTATGTCATCTAGTAGCCCTTGGATCCATTTCTCATGTTCTCTTGTTGCTTTTAAGGGGTCTTTGAGTAGTTGGTCTTTCAAGATGTCCCTGTCTTCTAATTATATAATTCTGTCCTCACATTTATCACTTCCTCTGTCCATATTTTCAACATAATTTTAATCTCCTTGGTTTCTGATTGCTACCATTTCATGGACTCTAATACTTTGCTAACCTATCCATTCATGTTTGATATCATTTTATTTATCTCAGCTAGCTTTTCATTAGTGTCTTCTGAAATTTCCTTGATCATTTAGGTTATTCCTACCATCATCAGTTTAGTTATATCATCTCTGACCCCACGGAGCACCTGTTTGATATTTTTTCTAAACTCCTCTGTTATTCTTTGAAGTATTTTGGATATGTGACTTACACTAATGCTATCTTTAATCAGAATTTCCTAATATGCTACATAATAGATTTGAGGGAGAAATTTCTTAATTCTGATGTTTTAGATCTGCCTTTCACCCAATTAAATCAAAATCTCTTAGAGTGGAAAATTTCAAAACTTTCAGAAGATTCTAAAATGCACCTAGAGTGAGAACTACCAAATTCAAGTCTCATGTATTAGCTAACTAAATATCTCACTATTGTTTTTTTTTCCCATATGCCATATGTACTATTCTTATTTTAACATTTAACTGATATTTATATGTGTTTAAATGGAGTTTAGGTATAGGTACAGAAATCTCTTTGAATATGACTTTGGATGTAGTAAATTCATTACAATTTACAAAGACAACATGAAGGAGTAACTTCCTCTTCATTAAATATCTTGGATAATTCTAAATATTTTCAGTATGACTTTCTACCTTGGATATTATGCAAATTTGAGCTAGCATCCAGATATACTAGATTAGATATACTTATATTGTACTTCCTGTAGAAACATTTCTATTGTGTGGTGTCTATATGAGTCATTTCTCACTACAGAAACTATATGTACATGGATTTACAGGGTGGGCTTACAACAGATGCCTTCAGAGTCAGGGGTAGAAAAGTGCAAAAGGGCTGACTGTATACTGGAGATCCAAACGATCCAGTTAAAAGGGAAATGCCTGAAGCTCACTATATAGCTCATGCTAGTCTATATGAACAAACTGAATGGTCTGTGCTGGAAGGCTGAATAATCTGTACTGGGAGGCTAAAGAATCTTCACTGGAAGCCTAAAGAGTATGCTGAAGCCAGGGGATGAACATCTGAGGCAAACATGAAGACTACAGCTCCTCTGAATAAACAGAAATGAGTCTTCCTTCTTCTTTCCCTTATTCCATTCAGGCTACAAGCCTATTGATTAGTGCCACTCCCACCTTGCATGGGCCTTCCATCTTCTGTAAATTCGGAGCTATGTTAAGCCAGTCAGTTCGGAATTTTTACTCAGGTGGATGCAGATGTTAACTATCACAGCCTCAGAATACAGGCACCAAATCTATGTAAGGCCTTGAAAACTAGGTTTAAGAACATTCTACAATTTTGTTGGGGATATAAACCGATACAACCACTAAGGAAATCCAGTATGGAAATTCCTCAAAAAACTAAAACTAAGAATTCCATTTGACCCAGCCTTTCCCTTCTAGGTATCTTCCTAAAAGAGTTAAATACATCATATTGTAGGGATACATGACACTCAAGTTTACAGCCCAACTCATAATAGCTAAATGGATACACTTTGAATCTGTAATGTGAAGTGAAATAAATAAGATGCACAAGCTTAAAAATTATATAATTTCTTTTGTATGAGAAACCCAATGTCTAAGGAGCAAAATAAAAGATAGCTAATAGGCAATGGGGAAATACATCTTTTGCAAGTGGGAAGGAGAACAAGACATAGAGGGAATGAAGGGAAGACAGGGAAGAGATGTAAAAATAAGATGTGTTGTGTCAGTGTATCAACTCCCTGTGATTAATGTAACTTTTGTGTGCTGCAAACATGTACTAATAAAAATTAAAATTAAAAATTGCTTTGGCGATCAAAACAAAAACAAGCTGGCTGCTTGGAGCAGTAGTAAGGTAAGAAAGTCTTAACAAGGATGCAAAAATATTTTCAATCTGACAAATGTTAAAGAGTGTATTATGGCACTAAGCTTAGTTCCCAGCATAAAATTGATGACTAATCCACATTTACTATGAGTAGGAATGAATGGACAAACAAAGGGCCCATATTTCCTATTGCTTCATTCTCTAAAACCTCATGAATACTATAAAAGAAATTAGCTATATGACTTTAAGCACAAGAAAAGAAACTCAGAAGTATCAACCATCAACTGAAAGCATGATGTGATACTTTGCTCCTCCTAAAGAGGTAAAATTAAAAATATGTGCAATACAAATATTGGCATAGATTTGTAGCAACTGAAATTTTTACATAGTGATGATAGGAGCACAAGATATTACCACCATTTTGAAAATTCTTTAGCAGGTTTAATAAGTTAAATGAGCATTTACTTTATTACTCAGCGATCCCATACCTAGGTTTTTACTTAAGATAAATGAGAACACACCAGCACAAAAAAGCTTATATATGATTATTTACACTACTTTTACTCATAGTAGTAAAAATTTCAAATAATTCATATTCAGCTTTAAGACTAATATAAAATTTATTAGCCTACATGTGTGTTAGCTGATAGACTAATGACTTTTTGCAAAAATAATAAAATATGTGGAAATAGCATGTACAAACACAAGAGCACAAAGAATAGGAGCAAGTGAATTATACTGCTGTAAAGTAAAATGTTTTGAAGTTATATAATATCTGTAAATGGATTATGAGAATTCAAAGATATATAGTGTAATCTTTAGAAGAATTAGTGAAAAATAATTGATATGTAATATATAAAGGCAACAAAGAGATAAAATAGAAAATTAAAATATTGATTCAGACAAGAAGACAAGAAGGAGGACTTGAAAACAAGAACTATGTAAAGCTAGAAAACATATTAAGATGCTATACTTAAACCCAACTAAATAAAAACACTAAATGTAAATGGGCTAAATGCTTTAATTATAAGGCAAATATTGTTGAACTGGATTAAAGAGCTGAGCAAAACTAAATGTGGGCTATAACATTTGTAATTGTTTATATGCATGCTATGTGTGCAGAAACTGAAAGGTGGAATAAAGAGGGAGGTAAAATATATCATGCAAACACTAAGTATAAGAAAACTGATATGATTATATTAATGTTAAGCAAAGAGTTTTATGTAGTTACAAAGAATATTAAAAATAAGAATCATGTACTCAAGAAGACATAATCCTAAATATTTCTGTGTCTACTAACTAAGCATCTGCACACATGATGAAAAAATTAATAAAACTGAGCAAAATCAGAAACAAATCATTGCAAAATATTTAATAGTCATCTCATTAATTGAGAGGACAAGTAGAAAATAGTAATATAAAAAATTTAAATAATTAATTTGATCCAGTTGACATTTCAGAACATTCTCTTAATATCGGCAGAATATATATTTTTCCCAAATATAAAGTGACCTAAAAATATAGTGTTTGTATTTTTTAAAATGTATTACACTAAAAGACATATTGCTATTAATGCCTATCCAATACACCTCCTAACTTAGAGCTTACAGTCCATTATTCTTGCCACTTTCTGAAGCAGTTCTGGAAATCCTCATTTAGAAGAGTCCTTAGATGCAGGGCCATGGCAGCCTTAGTGTTCTGAATCAATTCAAAACATTTACCTTGTATGGTCATTTTGGCTTGTGGAAGAATCAGAAGTTTTACTGTACCAGATTCAGTGAATAAGGTGGATTGCCATCAAAATAAACTACACACTGGTTCAGAAAGTGGCAAGAATGATGACAATGTGCCTTTACCAGTAATAAATTCATTTAAGTATTCACCATATTTTTATCATATTCATATGCATAGAACATTCACCCAGATAAATCATATTCTGGGCTGCAAAAAAAAAGTCTCATTAAATATAAAAGGACCTAAATCATATATGATTGTCCTCTAAATACTTGAAAATGAAGAGATACATTTCTAAATAATGAACCAAAGAAGAAATATAAGGTAAATTTTAAAATATTTTGAACTGAATGATAATTGAATTAGAACATATCAAATTTTGTAGAATTCATCACTAGCAAAGAAATTTTCCTTAAATGCCTCCATTAAAGAGGATAAAAGCTTTGTTTCTATTTTTTCCTTATAAACTTTTGTAAATAAGGAGGGGATAAGAGCTTGAAAGAAGGGGAAGGGAACTGGGAAAAAAGAATCAAGTTATGTCATGCACAGGTATGAATTCTCTATGATTAATGTGATCATTACGTATACCTAACTTGTACCAATAAGCTTAATTAATTAAAAAAATTAAAAAGAAAGAAAGTGGTTATCTAGGTTCCTCCTTGAAGCATCTCAAATTTGAACCTAGTCTGGGTAATTTATTGACTTCATGAGATTCTGCCTCAAAGTAACTCTAGGAATATACCTCAGCACAAAGGTCCTGTGTTCAATTCCTGCTACTGAAAAAAAAAGAAGGAAAAGGGAAGGTGAAGGGAAAAAAGAAAGGAAGAGCAAATAAAGACTGTTAACTTATGCTACAGAAATTAAATAATAAAAATAAATGAAAGCAAATGTAAAAAATCAAATTGCTAAAATTCAGTAACGTAAAACACCAGTTTTTGCAAATGACTAGTAAAATTTTAAAGCTGTAGCAAGACTCACCAGGAAAAAAGAAAGAAAAGACAAATTACCAACATAAACAATGAGAGAGGAAACAATACAGCAAACCTATGGACATAAAAATCATAATGAATAAAAAATAAATTCAAGAACTTACACAGAATGGATAAATTCCTGCAAAGCATAGATTGCTAAAGCTAGTATAAGAAATAAAAATTCTGAACAGCTTTACATCAATTAAAGAAATTAAACTCATAACCAAATCTTTCCATGGAAAACCTACAAGTTCAGATGGTTTTAATGATCAATTCTAAAATATATTCAGGTTTTAAAAAAACTATACTACTCTTAAATATTTTTTCCACAAAATATAGGAATAGGGAATATTTCCTTTCTCACTTTATGTATGTGGCCTGTAAAATACAAAATCTAGCAGACATTACCAAAAATGAAATTTCAGACCATTCTCTCTGTGAATATATAGACCAAAATCCTCCTAAAAATTAGTAAATAAAAATCCAGAAATACGTGAAAAGAACAGCATCTCATGACAAATACAACTTATCTCAGGAATTCAAAATTAGTTTAACTAAAGTAATTCACAATATTCCCAGAGTGAAAGGGAAAAAATAGTGTATGCTGTTACTCAAAAAAGAGATAAAACACATTAGAAGCACACCGAAATGTCACTGGTGATCTTCACTTGTTGGTACGATGGTGAGAAATGCCCTTTTTGTCTGTAGTTTCCTGTATTTCTCAAGTTTATTGAAAAAGCTATGCATGATATTTCATAATTATGTGAAGTTATGTGTGTGAGATCAATAAGGCATTTGAATACACCTTCAAAGAGGTGAAAGCTAAGAGGAGCAGACTGGTGGTTTTAGAGTAATGAAGGAAATGCCTGCATAACAAGTTCAGCTCAGAGCAACAGAACTGAGATGAGATCTTGGGCGGGAGCGGTAATGGTCAGGGAAGTAGTTGGACCTTAAAAGTAAGCTGTGTTGCTAGAAAGTAAGTCTGTTGTAGATGGTGAAACTGTACAATCTTGCAAGTTGACAGGTATTAGGAAATGTAGATTGTATCTTTTTGCATTGCATAGGCTCAATTTTATTGAGCAAGCTGATGATTTAAATTCTTCAGAAAATAAACTAGCCTCCTAGTGGTCTTTTTCCTAATCTCTCTGCCATGGGATGTCCCACAGAGGGCACAAGTGAGATCCTTGCATAGCCAAGTTCTTTTCTCTTCCTTCCTTCCTTCCTTCCTCCCTCCCTTCCTTCCTTCCTTCCTCCTTCCTTCATTTCTTTTTCTTTCTTTCTTTCTTTCTTTCTTTCTTTCTTTCTTTCTTTCTTTCTTTCTTTCTTTCTTCCTTTTTTTCTTTCTTTCTTCCTTCCTTCCTTCTTTCCTTCTTTTCTTACTTCTTTTCTTTCCTTCTTCCTTCTTTCTTTTTCTCCTTTATCTAATGTCTTTCTTTTTTCTTTATTGTCTGAATAAAACTATAATGAGATACCATCTTACACCAGAGAACAAGACTGTCTTCCACAGACATATTCTAACTTTTTAATCATTACTGAGGAAAAATATCTCTCAACTACACAATTGCTAATTTCTTTTTTCTTTCTTTTCCTTACTTTATTTTTCCTGTATTCTTTTCTCTCTTAAGAGTTTGCTTTAATTGGAAGCTTGTAACATTTTCAACAAAACCAAAAAAAATTTCCAATATAAAACAGTACGTTCAGCAATCAAATCTATAACAACCCAAACTGTGATTAATTCGGTTAAATTTATTTTTAAATGGCATTTTAATGATAAATTTAGTTGAATTCATAAGGAAAAATAGCATTGTTGTGAATGCTTAACTTAGAATGTCACCAGGGGGAAGTATTTTCTGGTGAGAGAAAGGTTGTACTAATTTGAGTTAACTATTGGCAGCTTTCAACCTTTATCTCCTAGCAAAATGATGTTGTTTAGTTACAAACTGAATTCCTTCTTAAAATACATTCAGCTTTTCTATTAGAAAATCACTGAGAAAAGTAAAAGGTCCTCTCAGTTTATGATAGTAAACTCTCCAATCCACTCATGTGAAGAAGTTTACAATCATTACCATTTGGTTCTTATTTATTCTGACATGGCAGAATAAAAACTGATGATCTGCTTGCTATAAGCCTTTTTTTCCCTATCAAAAACTGGACGCATTACAGAACAGTAGTGACATCGATTAATAACATAACCTAACAGTCAATTCACCAATATTTTTACTCAGGTCAGGCTAAGACCTTGAGTCAGATGATCAGTGTCAGATTTGGATAGCGCAGTGTTTCAAGAAAGAAGCAAAATTTAAAAGCCAACTGCATTCCACGGAGCAGCCTTTTCTGTAGTGCGTTGATATGTAACTCTGACAGAAGCTCAGCGCGCAAGACATTAATCTCAACTTCCATGTAATATACTACTGATGCTCCAGGAGAATAAAATTATGATGCTCATGTTATTCCAAACAGATTGAGAAATGTGCCAAGAGGAATTATACCTTAAAATCTTCTATTTTGTTTTCCATAATAGGGCCAAGAGGAGAGAAATATTGTGTATTTGGCTATAACATCATAATGAATATTTATTCGGCATGTTTTTCTTTTAGAAATTGTATGTGAATTGGATTAGTAAAACGTTTCACTTTCCCACATCATCTTGCATGGTACTTATAGTGTGTGTGTGTGTGTGTGTGTGTGTGTGTGTCTTTGCATGCGCTGTCATAACCTATCCAACCAAGCGTGAACTGTCTCCAAAGATTAAGTGTACCTATTTTGAACTGGAGGCTGCACGCCATAATTTTTAGCTAACCCGTTTCCTTCTTAGTGAAAACAGAAATAAAAATATATTGTGCACACTTCATCGCTGGAGCCTTTGACCTCAGCTGCCTGTCTAGCTGAGACTGTGATGAATGCTTTGTGTCCCTTCATTTTTAATTGCTCATAAATTGTTATCCCACAAAACACAAAACTAGCCTTGTCCTCATTTTAGATGGGGTTGGAGGTCAGCCTAACAGTAATACAATTAAGGAGTGTCTTTGTGTGGGGTGTGGGAGTGAGGAGGGCAGGCGGGTTGCGGAAGAGGGGTAAGGAAACCAAGTCATCCTTTCTAAGGAAAAAGCGAATTCCTACTTTTGAGCAAAAACATCACACATGGAGTGAATCGTGCTTGTTTGACAATTGTGTCCAAAGTGCTTTGAAGGGCGTTTCTGGACATCAGCAAAAAAATGTGAATTATATTTCATGACTGTGTTCAAGCAAAAAAAAAAAAAAAAATGTGTTTTTGTGATTCATGATGTTGAGATAAATTAATTCTGTGAAAAAAAAATAGTCTGGTTTTAGAAGTACCATCTCAGGCCAGGTTGTTTTCAAAAGAGATTACGTCCACGAATTTAATGGCAGAAGTTAGCCCTCAGTTTTTTGCCAATTTATCATCACCCAAGTAGTAGCCCCTACTGATCTCTCCAGCTCACATCCAATTCCAATGCACCTTGGAGCTTTTTCCGTGAGTTTTGCAGTCATTGTTTTCAATTATACTTTCCTCAATTGCTCAGCAACTAAGGTACGACCTTAAACAGCCATGTTTCAAATATCAGTGGAAGTAAAGCTTTGAATTTCTTTCCTCATTTGTGAAGTCTGTCAAAAACAGAGATGATTATGCGCTTTCTTTATTCTACCTAAATGAGTGTTTAAAGCCCAGCTAGTGGCCTATTGACTGATTTTATTATTTTGATTAAACCAAACCAGAAGCAGCGTGCTCTAAATGGAAAAAGAATTGAAACTTACAGCGAGACCACTCCTTTCCTTTTTTCCAGCTATTTTTAAAATTTCTTTTAATTTTAGACAAGTAGTTGATTTTCTTGGATTTTCAACTTCTGTTTTCAAAATTAAAATATAGCTTCAGGCTTACCTTACAAAAATATTATGTAAGCATATGATTATGTATGTGCTAGATCCTTCTTCCTCCAAATAAACATGCAAAATACATTCTGAGTGTTATTATGATTCTTTTTTCTCATTTTAATTACAATTTGTTTCTTTTAATCACATTTCCCTCTACCTTTTAAAGATTTTGACTGGCTCAGACAAATTCTGACTAACCAGATATTATTGCCAACATGGACTGTCTCATTATTACTTATTAAAGCTTATTCGTAACAAGTTAACTTGTTTTTATACAGTACATACAATGTACACATTTTTCTGGTTTGGCTTTGTCAATAGAATAGGTTAATTTTATACAACTCACTAACACACAAATTTGACCGACATTAATCTCTACACACACTTTTGGAACAATTACATCCCAGCCTCTGCCTTAGGGACTAAGGACAGAATCATGAATGAAACAGAAAAAAATTCTATGCTTAATGGAGGTAATATTGTATTAATTTGACCACCTCAGTGAAATCAAGGTGCCTAAACATATAAGGAAAAGTAATACATAACACAAGGAGGAATTACAAGGACAGGCTAATAAAATCACCTGATTACAAATCAGGAACTGGGAACTACAAATTCTGTTATTATCTATCTTTGGGTTCTTAACCAAATCGCTGGACCTCATTTTTCTTATTTACAAAATGAAGAAGTTGGTCTTCTGCAATTCTAAAATTATAAGGTTGTTTAAAGAAGGGAGCAATAACTCCCTAAACCTTAATGAGAAAAAGAATTACCTAGTATCTTGTCTTTTGAGACCAAGGATATTGTTACTTCTTGGCTGGAAAAATGAAAAATGAGTTTTTAGAGAAATTTTGTTTGTTTTATTTTATTGTCTTTTCCTACAAAAGTAAATGTATTGCAGTAGCAAATGATTCTGGTGCTTGGCTTCCTCCATGTTGACAATTCTGGCACATGTTCATAAGAAGGAGGGCAGAACTAACTGGTTCATAAGGTTCTCAGTGGTCTGAGTAGCAGAAAAATCTGTTAGACTCATGATGAGGGAATTGTTGGCTGAGTTCAGCAGCACAAGAGTCTAAAACTGATCATCTGTGCCCTCGCCAGTAACTGCCACTTGACTGTAATAAGAATCACTACAGTTTTACATGCTATCAAAAATGATAATAATGACTCCCAGCTATAGCAGAGACTACTTTCACTTTTAGTTTTTTAAACATTACACAAAATCCTCCAAACTGAAAGAAAAAATGTAAATCACAGTATTAAATACCAGTTTTGAGAACGATAGTTTTGCCTAATACATCATGAAGAGTATTGATGTTGTAATTTGTATTTTTAAATTTCAATTATATTAGACATTAGAGAGTATTTTCTGTGTGATATTTCAGTCTGACACAATGGAGTTAAGGAAATATTTTAAATAAAGGTAAAAGATTTTTGAATTGTGATTAAAACACAATTTTTGTTCCATTTGAGAAATCGCTCTCTTCCTCTAGCTACCCTCTTTTTGGAAAGATTTTCTAGAGTTTAATGGGGCTTCCTGGCTTATAACTTCTCTGAAGACCATAGAAGGAGATTCATGTACTACCATAGCTAGCATTGTCGAGTGAGTAGCACGATCGAGACAGAATGAGCACACATCGTGATCTGATATGCTTTTCTTTTTGTTCTTGTTACTGACTGTACACTCACTATAATGTATATCCCATGAGAGCAAGGGATTTGGTCTGCAGTTTTATTCCTGCTGCTATATCTCCAGGGCTGTAGGCAGGGACTATGCTGTAGTAGGTGTTTAATAAACATTGGTGGAATGAATTAATGCTCCTTTTTCTGTCTGACCATAAGCAAGCACATTAAGCCTCTGTTAAGTTAGGGTTCAGATCCAAGGAACTCTCACCTAACTTTCTCCAGACGTCACCGGCCATTTCATTCTGCAGCGATCACATCCCTGCAAGGTGAGGTAACCAAATTAGCTGTGCTTATGTTCTAGCTCAGAGTGTACTTTTAGCACCTCCTTTGACAAGGCAACAATTGCAGTTCAGGTCTAACGTTTCTATTCTAGTATAACCAGTGCCCTTCCTTCAGGCCAGTTTAAGTTTTTATCTGCTCTATGGAGGAACATGTAAAACCCCAAATAGCAAAATCTTTCCTAAAGTGAATAAGCATAGTTCCTTTGAGGTTGAATATCTTAATCATGCTTTATGATACCTGCAACATATGTGGATTTTGTTTGTCATTTACCAATATTGACTTACACAACTATTTACATTAATACTGAAAATTGCTTTTAAAATTTAACTTGCTGGGTACGCTGCCACACACCTGTAATCTCCGAACTCAGGAGGCTGAGTTAGATGATTGCCACAAGTTGGAGGCCAGCTTGAGCTACACAGTGAGACCTTGTCTCAAAAAACTAAGCAAAACAAAACAAAATTCTACTTTGCAGATTTTGTTCTATTGTGCAGCATGATATCTATTTGAGTAAAGTGTGTATTACTGGAAGATGCCACAGGTATGTAAATGCTCACTGCAGAAAACTTAAGCCAATACCAACTCAAATCTGATATCCTTGCAAGGGAAACTAGCAAAAGCTATATGATAACATGTGAATGTGATATTTTTAAAGTTATTATTCAAGCATATTTTGCAACTGTATGTGAAAATTCAAATCCTACTATCCTATATTTAAGACTAAATAAACTCCAATTATTTGTAATGTAAATTAGGGTGTTCAACTTGTCACTTTGGAACAGGTTCCTCATACAGGTGAATTGCATCAAAAACTACTGGCAATTTCCAACATTTGTGTGGTTAGAACCCTATCATCGTTCAATATTCACCTGTATTTGTCTTGGGTTGGCCAGTGAAAGTAATGCAATATAATGGGATATATTAAATTCATATTTGATATATGCCAAAAATGATGTCACCAAGTCATTAGTTTCTCATCCAAATGAAGATAGTTGTATTAACTTCATTCCATAAGGATACCATAAAAACATTATTTTGGATGATTTGATGCTTAGAGTAACAATTTCTAAGAATGTCAGTTACCCTAACTGTATTAACAGTCAAGTCTCTTTACACTGTTCAATCTCCAGTCTTGCTGTGTTTGAGCACCCGGCTGACTCCTGTCTCTTCAATGTGAATCTGCTTACAAGTTTCTGACTGGCAGAAGGTCTTCAACACCCTCCTTTTTTCCTTATGATTAACCGGCGCTAAGAGGGCAGCTACAACCGTAATATGGATTTCGCTATCAGAGTATCCTAACCAATCACCTAAACTGCACATTAAAAAAAATTTTAAGTAGAAACTTCCAACCAGTCACTACAGCCTTAGGATTCAGTAACTATCAAAAATTTCTGCAAAACTATTCCAGTGGAAGAAATGAGATGGGTACTCCTGAGATCTGTGTAACAAAGTGACACGGAATCAGAATAATTCTTTCAAATGATTCATTTACTTGAAATGCAGATGTGAATGTTTGTACTCTAAACCCACTATATATGTACCTAATACATTTCCAAAACTCCAAATAAAGTTCTTTTTCTATCAGCTTTTCATATTTCCAAAACCCTAAGTATTTTTTAGCATAGACATAACTTCAGCTTGCAATAACTATTTAGTGGTCCACATAAGAATAAATAAAAATACCTAAAGTTTATTGGGTTTGCCAGCAGTCCTCCAGAAAGCAACCAGCGTTTCACGTCCTTGTAAGCTGAGAAATGCATGAGGTCAGTCATATTTTGCTATTAGATTTCTTTGGGTAGCTAATCAAAGTCACTTGAATGCTTAGATCTGGCCCCTTCTTGTCTTCCTTCCCCTACCTTTCTTCCTTCCTTCCTTCTTTTCATCCTTCCTTCTTGCCCTCCATCTCTCTCTCCTCTTTCTCCTCCTCCTCCTTCTCGTCTTAGTGTGGCAGGAAAAGTTTAGCCAAAAAGTAACCAAAGTCATCGAGGGAAACCATCAGAAGTCACCCAGAAAATCTCTGAGTTAGCAAAGCAGGGAAAGTTGCCCTTGCCTGACCACCAGCCCTCTATATTCTAATCTCTTCCACGGAAAGGACAGATCCAGATGACCTCATTGGAATACCATGACTTTCTCTGTTCTTCTATGTCTAGTCTCAATCACTTCACATGCACAAACTGTGAAGTGTCTCTATAAAATGACAGGTGCCCTGGGGTTGTTCACCCTATGCTATAGAAATTCAGAGCTTCAGTTTTTTGATATTCTTTATTTCTCAACCTCTATACAATGGATGTCACTAATGTCACCTTTCAGTAAGATGGCCATGGCCAGCAGAAGGCCTGGAAATGCCAATTGTAATTAACTTTCTTTTCAAATATGTTTGACAGTTTCATGCTGAGAAGTGCTTCTTACCTTTTGAACTTTCAGATTGCTTGGCTGAGCAAAATGTGTATCATTTTCTTTTAAAATTGCCTTACAAAGAGCTATGTACTATGATATTCTTGCACACGTCAGCCATTTGTAAGAGATTTAGATTTTTAAGCAGATTATCCTTGTTCCAAATGAGAGACCTTGCTTTTGTCTGAAGCATGGGCTATGTTCAGGTGCACAGCAGAGCCTCAGGACAAGGACACTCATATATTCATAAATGTCAAAGACAATGACCCTTCCTCATAGGCCTTGCATCCCAGCTGCTCTTCCAGGTAATATTCCTGAGACCCGTGAAAACCAAAAACATGCTCTTTGACAACAGCTAAAGATATGAAAAAAATGCTCCTTGGGTCCAGTTTCCTACAATATGGTTATTCATCATTTTTAAAATGACATCAAAAATCAATAAAAGTGGAAGAACTCCATAAATGCATCTTTTCCTAATTGAGAGGCTTAACCTGACTTTTTCAGTAAGAATAATATACCTTACTATGACCTACTTAAAAAATGTAAAAAGTCACTTTAGGGCACCTTGTTTCAGTCTTTCATTTTCATAGCAGGAGTACTTCTCTAAGGGGAAAAAAAGGAATAGATCCTCACCAGCATCTTGATCAAGGAGAAAGGTTTCATACTTCAATAGTGCACGTAATGGAATTGGTCAGATTTGAAGCATGGGAGACCGTTTTATCTTGGATCTTTAATTTTTTACAGTTCAGCCGACAGAAATTTAGCTAAAATGTTGGTTCTGTGACCTAAGTAGACTCCTCAAAATAACATTTGCTTTAATTTTGCTGTAAAGTTTCAGAAAAAAAACTGTATGAAATATGAATATATTATTAGTCCCTTTGTTAATCAGAAATAATTTTAAGGTAAACTTGTAAGATTGACATCCCCTCCACAATGTTACAAATATGTCAGTTACTCATAATTATAACACAGCTTGCAAACTCAGAAAATCACACGATAAGAAGAAAAATTATATTTCAGAATTACTTTCTCTAATCACAGCTAAGATATATCTTTGAGGTTCACATCACTCTAGAGGAGCTGACAATATGACCATTTTTTCTAAATGTAATAATGGGACTGCTGGTCATGATGGCACATGCCTGTAACCCAGCTACATGGAAGGCTGAGACAGGAGAATTACAAATTTAAAGTCAGCCTTGACAGTTTAGCAAGACCCTGTCTCAAGAAAAAAAACAAAGAGTTAAGAAGGCCTGTCAATATACTTCAGATTTCCATAGGTTCATTCCCTAGGACTGAAGGGGAAAAAAAGAAAAGGGATTAAAAGTCTTATTCCATATTCCCTTGAAGCAAATAACCTAACATGCACCAAAAAAAAAAAAAAAAAAAGGGGGGGGGGTGCTGGGGATTTAGCTCAGTGGCAAAGCGCCTGCCTGGCAAGCACAAGGTCGTGAGTTCAGTTCCCGGTACCGGAGAAAAAAACCAAAAAAAAAAAAAAAAAAAAAAAAAAAAAAAAACCTAACATGCTATAACTTCAATATAATTTTGGAATTCGAAAACACTTTTGTCTGCCTCTAAACTCCAGATAAAAACATGGTTTGGTTTCATGAAATACATACACTATTTGGTGTTCTGTTGAGCTTCTTCATGTGTCTTCTAAAGATCAAGAACAGACAACTTTCAGCTGTGTTTTCTGTTATATCTGGAGAGGATTAAATGCATCTGTGTAAGAAACCAAATGAAGGTAGTCATTTCAACTAAAGAAGCGACCTACTTGACTATTTTATCAGTTTGAGCAAACAAATCTTGCCATTTTGAGAGTTTCAACTCAAAGTCCCCCCTTTTGGGATGAAGATGCCCTGGTCTTTGTGAGCCTGCTCATTTCCCATTATTATATCTGTTTGCTGTCTCCTACATTACGTCTTCACCTCACCATGTAAAAATCATATCCTACCATTTCACTACATGCTTTGTAAGGATAGTGGAAATTATGAAATAGAGGAAATTTTACTTGATATTTTAAGAGAGAAAATTATGTGAGCAAACATTGCCTACAAAATTAAATATGATATTACCGTTCTTGAAATCACCTAAAAATTAAATTTAATTGTAATTGTATGCGCTTAATTATTTTGTTCTAGGCATTGTATTTTTGGTTCATAAAAGGAACTGTTCCAAAGCTGTCCAGGGATTAAATATCACCTAAAAGAGGCAGCCCGAAAAACCTCAAAGGTGAGCAGAAGATGTTAAGTAGCATCAAGGCAGTCCTAATGCATGTGACCTTCTTGATCCTACCATGGAGTAAAGAAGTTTTACTGCCAAAGTGTGAAAGAATAACAAGAACTGTAAATACTGTTAACAAAGTGTGGCTCACATTTAACTTCTGCTTTCAAGAGGTCCTGACGGTGTGTTGCTTATTGCTCAGTTTTGGTAATAAATCTATGAGTTTCCTAAAGTACTTTGAAAAGATTCTAATTAATTCCGACGTTATAAGAATCAGGCAGGTATATCACTACCACATATCAAATACTGAGTTATCAAGCATGCTCACCCAGCTTCTGAAATCGTCACAGCGCAGAGAAGCCTACATACAGAATCTGGGTCTGTACATTTCCTAGTCCACTTCCTTTTCCAATTTAGATTCCACTTGGTGAGTTTATTCTGCACCTTTACACTTGGCACACGGAAGCCCCTGTGTGATCAACCCTCAAAGACATTTGTGTTTATACAAGAAAATTACTCGGGGAGTACGTGGAATGGGACCTCCTGCACTTGCTTCATTTAATTTTAGAGGCAAATGAGAGGAAAAAAACTGATAATGTCCAAGCTGTACCAAATCCCTAGGAATTGCTTAAATAGAATATATTAGTCAGAAATACAATAAGATGAAAACTAAATTGTCAAAGAGTATTTTATAGGTGTAATACACGATCTGGATTGGGAAGAAATGTACACAACTAAAACAGTCATACCTATAAATTTTATGTGTGTGCAGTTTGCTTGTTTTGAGGATGAGATGTATAGTGCTGCCATTTACCATGGATGGCTTTTATTGGCTCTTAGCTGGATGTGACCCATATAGGGTTGAAGCAGTCAGTAACATACTTTTAAATAATGAATTACTATTTATTTTCTCTTTTCTTTTTGGCAGTACTGGAGGTTGAATCCTTGGCCTTTATACTGAGCTGTGTTCCCAGACTTTTTAAATCTTTTATTGTGATAAATTGCTAAATTGCCTTGGCCAGATTTTAACCTGGGATCCACCTGCCTCAGCCTCCCAGAGTGCTGGAATTACAGGCAGATGCCACCATGCCCAGTTTTAACTGCTATTTTTCTTATCATGATTAAGTGGAAATGTCTCATTTATCCCTCCTGAGTTTCTCTATTGAATTCTAATTAGCACACAACTGTTACACTGAATGTCACATGTAAACCAATAGGGAATGGCATCAACACAAATAAAAATGTCCCACTTTTCATTGTTAGTGAAAATACCAAATGCTAAATGTTAAAGTTGATATGATAGAAAAAATACATGGAATTATTCACATCTTCTTCTGTAACATTTTTCATGGATGAAATATATCAACCAAAATAGAAATACTCATTTGTTTGAGCAGATGTGAAAACTATGTTTCTGATTTTTAAAAAAAGAATAAGGAAGGGAAGAATGAGAACTCAGTATAATTTGTAAGCATTTTTTCTTTTGTAGTACTAAGAACTAAAGCCAGGGCTTTGGCACTGAGCTACTTACTCCCCAGCCCATTTTTACATTTTATTTTGAGACAGGATTTTGTGAAATTGCCCAGCTGAACTCAGACTTGCGATCATCCTGTCTCAGCATCCTAAGGTGCTGAGGGTATAGGCATACACCATTTTGCCTAATTTATAGACATCTATTTTTTATGTACAGCCTAATAACATAGCTAAAACTATGAGAAGCAAGATCAGATGGTCCAAATGCCAAGTGGCACTCCATTCTAAATCCATTAAAAATTAACCGTGTACCTGTATGCGAAAGACATCAAAGATCAATTCCTTTAAGCATCTGGGCTACAATTCAAAATATATTTCATATTCTATTCTTTTTTCCTTTGTTCTTCAAGAACCATAGTATCTCAGAGTTTGTAGTTGAGCTCCTCGACTAGTGTTTTGGACTACATATCTCTCTTTTTTTTTGTTTGTTTGTTTGTTTGTTTGTTTGTTTTCTGGTACCGGGAATTGAACTCACGACTTTGCTCTTGCCAGGCATGTGCTGTGCCACTGAGCTAAATCCCCAGCTCTGGACTACATATATCTCATGACTTCAGAGCTCTTATCCTCATTTTTAAGTTTCTTTACCTTGTGCATTTTGAGGTAAATTTTCATTTTCCAATTAGAGGAAACTTGAATAGAGTGTTTTCTTTCCCTGTTACTTTTGCTCAACAATTACTTAACAATTAGAGTCAAGCTCCTGTAACCTGGAGGAGGTATTCCGGAATCTGGTCCTGCCTGCCCATACCGTTTAGCATACAAGTTAACTCTTCACCCATTCCTGACCATTCTTTAGCAATCCACCCAGGTTTTCTCATATGAAAGAGTGAAAGAAGCTGGGATTAAAGGAAGAGATTAGAAACTTTACAATGTCCTTATTGAAGGTTTGGGGACACAACATTTATAAATGTGACATGGAGAAAGAAATTGTATCTCTGAAAAGAGCACAACTAGAGGAAATTCAGACGGATTATTATTTGAAGCCAAGTGTAAAAGGAAAATTAAAATAAGGTATTAGACACTGTCCCGGGGATGCTTTGGAAAGTTCTTTCCCACTTTGGCATTTGTGTGTGAGCAGAAGCCTCACAGAAAGGGTATAGCATAATGCTTCTCTCCCCACCAGAGCCCCGCTTATGTTAAGGGGGCCCCAGCATCAGAGAATGGAATCTCCACCGCACTGGAGAGGGGATGGGAGTGTCACAGTAGCATGCAGTATACTGTGCACTATATTAATACTGATTAATTTTACCCATTAAATACCCTGGGAGGTATGAACTAAATCAAATTGTCTTTTAATTCTTACTCCGTACCCTTCCAGAACCATCCTTCTTCATTTCTTAAGGACGAAGTTCTCCATCTGCTTCCAGATCCCTCAAAACTCCCATCTGGCACTTCCGTCAGTCTTGTCTTTGCCAACTTACCCCTGCAGACTGGGGGTAAGACTCTCACTGAGTCCAACCCAAGATAATGTATACATAATCCAAATAAATTCCCTAAGAGTCTACTGTTAGGAAATTATCATTGACGCTTTGGGGCACAGCACTGTTAGAGAGGTAGTGCAGGAAATTAACTGGAGCTTACTGGCATACAGAGAAGCGAGGCTCTCCTGAGTCAGAACCAGGATAAATCATTTGTTTCTCTGAACACTGGGCTGTCATCCATGAGGTCATCTGGAACTTTATAAAACTGTCCTTCCCCCTGCACTCTGTGGGTTTAGAAAGATGTTGTGCGACAGAAATACCATCTAAGCCACAAATACAAACCATATAGGTCACCACAAAGTTAAAAGTAGTCATATTTAAAAAACATATTAATCTGACTTTATAGGGCTCATAGGTCTGACTAGGACTCCCATAACAAAATGCCACCGACTGAGCGGCTTACTCAACAAAATTGTGTTTTCTTACATTTGTGGAGTCTGGAACTTCAAGACAAAGGGAGAGAGATTGGCTCTTCAGAAGCCTCTCTGCTTCCCTGATGAATGGTCCCCTCTTCACTGGTCCTGCTCCGGCCTTTTCTGCATGCACAAGCTGCTTCCTCTCCTTCTGGGAACACTAGCTGTATTGGATGAAGGCCTGTTCTGATGACCTCATTTAACCTTAATTATCTCTTTAGAAGTGCTACCTCCAAATGTCACACTGGAAGTAAGGGCTTCAACATATGACTTTGGAGAAGGGTACAAGTCAGTCCGTCATAGCAGGCAAAATTAAATTTGAAATGTGTTTTGTTTAACTTAAGAGATGTAAATTATAAAATAATCATTGCATTAGCACGTGTACATGACACATCTTAATTATTTTTGTGTGCTTTCTTTCCCTTCCCTCCCGTCCTCCCCATCTCTCGGTGCCCGTCTCATTTGCAAAAGATCTGTCTCTCTGTTTCCTGTTATATACCTTTTATTTTGTTCCTCAAAGTACTTTTTCTTTGAGCTTCTCATATAAGAGACTGTGAGATATTTAATCTTGTGTGTCTGATTTATTTCACTTAACATTTTTCTTGATACATAATCATTCTCCCCTTCACCTGTCTGTGGAACTTCAAAATGCAGTTAATTTTGAATGCTTCATAACAATGCTTCTTTTTCTTGAGTTTGTATTTCTTTTTTACATTCGGCCACACCCTAATTTCATTTTGGTTACTTTATTCCAAAATATATTAGCCTTCAATCTGTTCCGTTGTCCCCCTGCTTTCATGCAAGCCTATAAAGCTACCATGCAAACTTTTTAAAACAAAACTATGAATCTACTGCTCTCCTTTGCTTACCAGATATGCATACTTTATACTCCTTGATTGGCTTTGGAGGCCAGTCCTGCTTCTGATCTTCCTGCCCGTCTTAACTTGTATGATTGTCTTACACATATTCCATGTTATCTGAACAAGCGTACAGGGTTATCTTTAAAAATTCATTACATTTTCCCACTTCAAACTTTTTATTACATGGTGTTCAACTGCTTGAAATCAACGACCATCATTTTGTGTCAACCTCTCAGGTTCAACTCAAACGGCTTCTTCATGATGACTTTCAGAATCACTCTGACAAGAAATCGTTACTTGATTTATTCAATTCAAAACAGCTAGCCTTTATTTGAACCTTTATTCTATGTTAGGCACTGGTGAAGCAAAGATGAATGAACTAGGATCCATAACTTCAGAGTCTCAGTATTCACTACTAAAAAAAAAATGCATAATTATCATCAACTATTTGTTACTTCTATAACATTTATTAAGTATCTATTATATGCTCTCAGGCACTGCTCTAGCTCTGAGAATGTAACAACAAATAGGACAAGTCTAGTCTCAAAGACTTCATACTCTACTTAGGAAGATAATAAACATTCTAAATGCATCGGCAAGAATGTAACTAATCATAAGTAGCTTTTGCCAATAATTACAGTAGGGTGTTAGAGAGAGATATTACATGGTATGGGTAGGGAAGATAGTGATGTTTAAATGGACGATGTATAGATGGAGAATATAAAGCTAGAACTTGTTTGGTACACTGGAGTCACTGAGGAGATTGCAGTTGAAAATATAACCAACTGTGGAGAAAGCAGACTGTAAGGAACCAAGCACATAATCCTCGGTACTAATTTGTAAGACTTGCACAGTAACTCAGGAAGGCTAAGAGCTGACAGAGACTCTGAAAAGGCGGTGAGAAATGAACCTATTCAAGATGAACTTGCTGGTACTTTTTGAGACTTTGGATGAATCCAACCTTTGGAGTGACAGAATAATCAATGTGGGTGGGAATCCAGTATGTGCATGCAGGTAAACTCTTAGCAGGGAGACATTCATTGGAGTGTGTATGTTGGGGTGAAGGGGTGGTTCATGGAGGAAGTTCTCTGCAATCTACCTGTCTCAAAGTGCTTCTGGCTCATTGTGACCCGAGTTTATGCCATCTTAAATATAGTCTTAAATGCAGACACTCTAATTTATTTTTTTGCCCTTCCATCCAGAACACACAGCCTAGTGCTTTGTGCATAATAGTAAGCCATATAGCTTTTAGAGGAATAAATAAATAAACAAATCATTACAAGCTGATGATGATTTTGCTAACTGAAGAAAGCAAGTGGGTTTGGGAAAGGAAGGCATGTACAGAAAGATGGTGATGGAGAAGCAAAGGTATATAGGGAAGAAAAATGACTAAGAGTCATAGTAAACTCTATTCCAGGACAGTACAAAGGTACTTTGTACCACCATCTTTTTCCAGTTAGTAACTTGGTGAGTTGGGGAAGTTCTACATTTTAGTAATCAGCCAGGTATTCTTATGAATATTAATACAGGTCTTAATCATAATTACTTTCTGTGTATATCATCAGTCCTAACAGAGTCCTGTGGAGTAGCTATTGTATCCCCGTGTTACAAATGAAGGTGCCAGGCCACAGAAAGTTAAAGTACTTTCCTAAGTCTGCACATCTTTTTGTTTTGTTTTGTTTTGTTTTGCGGTACCGGGGATGGAACTCATGACCTTGCGCTTGCCAGGCAGGTGCTTATGCCACTGAGCTATAACCCCAGCTACAGTCTTCACATCTTAAAAGTTGAAGAACTGGGGAATGCCAACAAGTGATTAACCATTACTTGACTTTCCCAACTTTTAACAGTACACTGTGCTCTCCTGGTAATTCTGTATCTTTCTGATGCAAGTTTATTATCCATTGGTTATATTTTAAGACTAGACACTTTTGAAACAGAATTACAGTTCCCTGCTGAATTCCTTCATAGAGTTTCTTACATTTGTTTTTCACTAGGTTGGGGCCCAAACTCATGGCCTCGTTTTCCTAACTAAGTGCTTTATCAGTGAGCCACAAACCCAGCCCAAGTGTTTAGGGTTTCATTCACCTCAATCCCACCTATTTTCAATAGAATATATTTGGTCTACATAATCAATGTACACATGTTGATTATATCTAGAACTCAGTCTATGGTTTAAATTCTATAAGAAATCAAGATTTAACTAGTTAATGGTGCCCAGTATATTAAAATGGGATTAACATGTATCTTATCACACACCTGTATAGTGACCCAGAGTCCTATGAAAAGATGAGACTGCGTAATAATTTTAGTATTACTTGAAAGTGGAAGGAAGGAAATCTTTCAAACAGATTTACAGCAAAAGTGATATCAAAATAGTTTCTTTTTAAACAAATACTGCAGGCTTCTAGTATTTTTTTTTGCAAGTACTAGAGGCTTCTGAACATTATTTTTGCATCCTTTTAATCATATATGAACACCAACATCTATTTACAGCAGAGGAATTTTGCCCTTGTTTTAAGAAAATTGGGAATCTTGGTATTTAGGAGAGAATATGGCCTATGACTGACTGTACCTCAGTAATGCTAATCAACGGTGTGGGAGAGGAAAATAATAGCTTAGTTGAGCAGACTACGTGGAGTGAGGAGGGAACTGATGAGGTTTATTGCTTTCAAATGTCAACCCTGTTTGTAAAGAACATTCAGGAAAGCAGGGCTTTTCCAGGCAACTGTGGCAAAGCTATGCCCTTTAGCTTCTCAAAATGAGTAAGTTTTTAAAAGAGGATGTTCGTCCTGATGAGAACCAAATGATTGAGACCACTGCCTAGAGTGGGCTTTGAAAGGCATCTTGGGAAAGAGTGTTCTTAACCCCTAGTGGATAGCAATCAATTCTCTCTCCAAATGCTACTGGTAAGGGGAATTGGAAAGCCCTCCTTTAGATCGTGACTTTGACCTTGTTATTAAGGGGGACTTTGGAAAGAAATGCAGAGCATGGCTCAGCTTGTGGGCCTTTTCAGATGCGTTCATTCATGCCCCTTTTTATTCCCTCCCCACATTAGACTTGGTCTGCAGCCCAAGAGTCTGATCTCCTTTCACCAGCCCAGAGCCAAGAAAACCTCGTCACGGGAGGGACAAGGTGTTTAGCTTCCGATACCACTTGCAGAACCTGATTGCTCTGTGGAGTGACTGCATTTAGACTGTGTATAGTTTCTCACCAAAGAGGAATTCTAATGCTTTTCACTATAATTTGTATAATTAATCTTCTGAGCTTTTTGGAATTGCATTTTTTGTTGTCATTGCTGCTGCTGTTAAAAAATGTCACAGTGCCATCAATCCACATTTAGTGCCAAGAGGAAATAACAAAGCACATGAGAGTAGTAATGCAAACTTAGCTACAACAAAGTTGTCACTAATGAATGATGGGTAAAATGCTGCCATCTTTTGGTTATTGACAAGAGTGAATGGGCGAAGGAAAGTAGGGTCTGAGAATAGAGTTTGTTATTTTATGTGCAAATTTACCAGGTTATTGAGACTTCATGAATCAGCTCAGAAATTTCTTTTTTAGAATTTCCAGGATCTTCCTTTTTCACTCACACAGGTTTTTGTCATCTCATACATTACAGAACAAAGGTTTTGTTCCTGTATCTGCAAAGACTTGTCCGGGGAGCCTAGCAAGTGTAAGTGGATACAGTAATACAGTAGAGGGCTTGCTGGCTTTAGTAACGAGCAGGTGGAATCACGTTGATGTAAACAGTCACTTCAGCATGACTGTGGTACACTCTTCTTGTCTCAGAAATACTTGAGAGCACCGTGCCCTATGTTGCATTGAAATCGCATTTCCCAGGATAATGAATTATGTACTATTTGTACTCCAGCCTCTTTCAGCACTCAGCTCTAAATGTTTGCATCAGTGCCAGTGAGTCCAAGGTGATCTCATTAAGGCGAAAGAGGTGGAATATATATTAGTAGACACAAAGAAGTCCCCAATAGCTTAATGTCAATCTATGATTAAAATGCAACTCCACATGCCATTTCCTGGGAAAAACTACAGAGCTACAATTCCATCACATAGTCCAAAAAGGAAAAATCCCAAAGTGCTGATCTGTCCCAATCTATACCTTGCTGATGTGAAGTAGGAATAAGAGAAGTACTAAAGTGGTGTGAGTTCTGCGGCTGCATACCTGCTGGGTGAGGAATAGTTCTGAGGCGCAATCACCCATATCCTCCATTGTGGGGAACCTTGATAGTGGGCATTTACCAGTTGAATATTCTCCATTCATTAGTCAGACTCCAAGCATTTATTAATTTGCTGTCATCCTCATTTCATATATAGTTCACAGGAGCTTGAAAATAGTTTCTAATTTTTCCCATCTGGGGCCTGAAATTGTACTACATTTTTAGGATGTGCTGATGGCAGGTTGCCTTCTAGAATTTAACATTGATGCTTACCACTACTGTATGACTGGATAATCTGGGGACATTTACTATTAAATGCACAGCATTTCATACTGTACATGCAGAAACAGGATTGTATAGTATTATGTAAGAGTTGGTGCTTTTAAGTCAATAATTCAAATTGTTTTGCGTAGATCCTGGTGTAGGTCTCCATTCCTCTCAAAAAAAGAGGTTTAGTGCTCATCTTAAACATCAGTAGTGTGACAAGAAATGATATTTTATTTTTAATCTATTGGTTTCTATAATGCATACACATTTATGTATATTTGCCATAAATTATCTCTCTATATATATACATTTAAAATTATATGCATAATAAGATTTCAGTACAATGGGAATGGAGTGTGGCTTACTAAGCTATTAATTTGAAGTGAACATATGTTTTGAAGATATCGCTTAAAAATACTGTCTTGAACGTACGTTTGCGTTGGGTGACGTTATAATAAATGTAGAATTCCTGAGTCTTTCCTTTCTGCTTCTTGATACTTTGTTTTGAAAAAAAAATGTACTTGGCAACAATAAAAGAGGGAGAATTTTGCAAACACTTTGCACCTTTCCTTTTTGTGCATTTTAGTCAAATGATAAACTAAAAAGGTAGCAATAATAAAAATCCCACACAAATTCAAAAGAAGATATTGAAGAGAAATACACCTGAATAAAAGCAAATCACCATGAAGAAGTGATGTGCCAAGGTGAGCTCATTTCAGGGCAGCCTCTGCCCTACACTTCCTATATCTAATCCCATGCATCTGTTCATTCATTTGCCCCCCTCTTTACTATGATATGGCTCCTTTAGGTTGCTTGGCAACCATTATAATGCTCCTGCACATGCGTGCTAGATAATAAATCCTATCTTGCTTTATTTTTCTCCTTCTTTAAAACAAGGAATTACAGAGCAAGATATTCCCCCTTTTTCTAATGGACAAAAAACATCTGTGGGAATTTCAAAAGCACATAAAATGCCTGCAAGCATGCAGATAAGTAATTAAAATTCTTGACAAAGTGTAACTGATCATTGCCTAATGTGTCTACATGCAGTTATTATTTGCAATGGTCTCCTCTTTCAAATATGTGTACATTAATGTACATATGTCGGTATTTGTGTGGAACTATAAAGAGAAGAGGAGAGAAAGGGAAAAAAGTGACATCTGTGATGTCCCAAACAAAGAAAATGAAGAAATTCCTGGAAATAATCTTGTTTCATATTTTTTTTTAAGCAGTGGATGCAGCAGTTAGAAGACAGAACCTGGACTAAATCCATCTACTTCTTTCCATAAGAAATCAGACAAAGCTCATGGCCTTCTCCTTCCCCTCCTTGGCAAATCCGAGGGTCCTGCTGCTTTCATTTGTTTTTGATCTGCCTCATTAAAAGACTATTGATGGCTTTAACCATTGTCCCTGTTTAGGTGCTGATTTACAAGCGCTAATATCTGACTGTGCGAGATTCATGGGAATCCAGGCAGTTTACGATTATCCTGAGGTCCCTGACCACACATGTAGGGGTTTGGGTAGAGGTCATGCACTCCTATGAAAAACCCCAAAGCAGGCTTAAACCTGGGAACGTTTTAATAGGATTGAATCTGTAATAGGATTTGGCAGCTTGGCTGAAACTAGATGGTGTGGTTTATTTGCAGTTTCTTTTTTTCATATGTGTGTGTGTGTGTGTGTGTGTGTGTGTATTAGAGTCATTAGTATCTTGGAACAATAGGTAATATTTTAAGTTGAAGACCATATGTTGGTACTGTAGTTTAAAGGAGTCTGAGAAAAAAATGCTGCACAATATAGGATATTAAAAGAAAAAATTGTTGAGACATAAAATGCTATTTCTATTATGTAGTAAATTAGAAGGCAAAACATAAAAGATGGCAAGAGAATAAAATTTCTGTTGTGAATGGCTCTGTATTTTTAGCTTAAAATGCTTTAAGAACTCTAAAAGGCACCAGCAATGTAGGGCTATTTATAAAAGAGGGCATTTCTCCCAGGCTGGGAAAGTACTGCCCTGCCTGGCATCACATCCTGCTGAATAGCATAGTGCCCTACCGCTGAAGTCCCCCTTAGTCAAACAAGGGCATACTCTGAGTGACAGCAGCAGTATGGTGCACTGCAGTTTGGATAATACCAGAAACATGAATAAAATCCAAAGTACAGATACCACCCTTGTGATAATATCCCAAATGGAATTCTACCAATGCTTTATTTCCCATTTGAAACCTGGATAAGGGACAGTGAGCTCTCCCAACACTATTTTCTATGTCAGTTCACTTGATTATACTATCTAAATTCAAGAACAGTAGTGGTAAAATTATTTAACTTCTTGTACTGCAGTCATTTGAACATTACAAGGAGGCTGCCATGTTAGGATGCTTTCATTAATTTTGGTGGGCCAGAAATGGAAAGGCAAGATATACAGCACCGGCCTACAGGGTCAAACAAGTGCCCTTTTACAGGACCTATCCTGTAAATTTTAAAGCACAAAAGAAGTTACGGTGGCTGTAAGACCTCATAAAAAGGTAATGGGAAAATAAATTACACATTTTGTTTTGGGTGACTTTAAAAGTCTAGTTGTCCCACAACTTTTAGGAAATCTAAACTTCAAAAAGCCAGCACATATTTATAACTTCAAAGAAATTCACTTTCATACCTAAATACGTAAAGCAGCCAAATCATTCTACTGCATTATTTGCTGTCATTCTGTTTTAGAAAGTTGCATATTTTTCAAGTAGAACGATAAAGGTGAAATGAACAGTGTTATCTCAGTGTTATTTCACAGAATCATTTTCTTTGTTTTGATTTCCAAAGATTATTTTTCAAAATCATTTTCCATAGTGTTGTTATACCAATCACCTTTCAGCTCAAAGGTCTGGGGTGTTTAATTATTGTTATTATGCCTTTCCAAATATATAACATATCCTTCTTATAGTACTGACCTCTGTGTATACTATAAACTTAAGCATTTATTGTAGTTTCGGCCATTCTGGCATTATATGGTAGGTAGTAACTTACTTAAGCCTTCCTTTCATGAATAAAACAACTCAGGGCATGATTTTAGAGCTTATGTAGTATGGACACTGTAAGGACCTCAGGACTGAGGATGGGAAGCTTCTCAGACACAATGCCTTGACCACTGGTCAGAGATCTCAGTACCAGTGAGGACAAAACCCTAGGAGAGCTGACAAACTGCAAACAGACTGAATGCACATCAATTAGAACTTCAAAAGTACGCCATTCCTAATGCTCTCCAAAACAGTTTCTCAAACAAACGTGGGTCCAGTAAAGTTGTCTTAATGAACTGATTGTTATTAATATCAAATTATAATAACATTTCTCCTCCTTCACATTCTAAAAAGAAATATCTTTAGTTTAATCCAATACCCTAGAATTTTCTTCTATAAATCCAAATCACATTTAAACACTACTTAACTAATTTCTTATTACATTCACATAATGTATGCTAAAAGAATAATTATGATGTGCTATTCTGCAGCTACAGAACCTAAAATGATGTGATATAAAGCAGTTTAAACCAGTTATATCTAAGCATTTTGCTTGAGTTCAACTCAGAAATCATCAAAGTTTTAAGCAGGGAAATATCCTAGATATGAATAACAAAAGTTATGGGTCTTGATCTTTGAATGCTAATACATTAATGGGTTATTTCTTTAATACTTAGAAAAACTTTGAAAAGTAATTCAGGAATAAATATCCTAACCCCTTTGAAATAATTTGTCAAGTGTTTTTATACATAAAGACAAAATATTCATTTTACTAAAGTGCCTAACTCTGTGTCAGAATACAAACAAACAATTAAACAAACAAACAAAAAAACTACTGGAATTTTTTGGAAGCTTTTCTAATTTAGGAGATACATCTGATGCAAAGACATTTAAAGAGCTAAAATTATAACATTGATGATAATCATTACAATTGTAAAGCTACACAAGAGTAAACTAAATATCCAGGAAGCAACCCAATAGTCTGTATTTCTTCTACAGCATTCTTCTGTGAGAGTTAGCTAACACATCGATCACTGCTATAAAGAAAAGGTGGCAATTTTCATCTGATCAGATTTTTTTTCAATGAAGAAGGATAAACACATCTATTTGGGAAGACAATGCTTTGTGTTTTTGTTTTGTTTTTGCAAAGATAAATCTTTGCAAAAAGATTTTTGTAAGATAATTATCTTAATATCAATATCTTAATAACAATTATCTTAATAACAATAAGATAATTTTTGTAAGATAAAATTACATTTTATTATATAATTTTTGAATGTAAAAGTGAACCCAGACTGTGATCAGAATTACTTCTGTTTATGTGTGATTATAGTGCTCATGACTCCATGTAACAAATGTAAATATTTATCAGCATGTATGAAAACTGTTCAAGTCTACTGCATGTGCTATGTCTGTTCTTCTGCTACAAGTAATAGGTGCATCTTGGCAAAAATGGAGGCTAGGGGTATAAAATGAGCCCAGTTCAAAAGTGTTGTAATACCAGTAATATATGTGCAGGCTCTTCTCACAAAAATAATCCATATACGAAGCTCAAAAGAAAAATTCTGACTAAAAGTTTGCTTTGTTTAAAACATCCATTCTTTGGCTTCCTCTGCCTTTTTTTCCAAGCATCAAAACAAAATGTTTGCAGTTTTCCCCTGACTAGTATGTAGTGACCTTCTTTATCTCTTTTAATTGTTGTTGGTTTGAAGTTTGCATGGTCTGCAAACAGAA
>NW_004955411.1:24395973-24427634 GCF_000276665.1 Chinchilla lanigera
CTTTGTTTGTAACTCTGTATTGTCTGTATTGTGCTTGTGATATGTTGTAAAATGTATGTCTGTTAATGTTTCCCTCCTTTTATCTTTAAAATAAAAAAAAAAAATGTTTAACACAAAGTAATGTTTCTTACAATGACAGACCAAACTACTAGTTCAGAGTTCCTCATACTATGTGATATTCTGTTTAGATATTCTGTGAAGGAGTTAGTAATTCTTTGGTCAAAAAAGTTTGTAAGGTGCTTGAGTAACATAATTCCTATACTACAAATGGAGAAGCTTTAGTATGCTAATGGAAATTTTGAATTTTCCAGAGAGTGATAGCACACATAACATATCACACACCTATTTGAGTACAGAGTTCTTTTTCTAATGAACATAGTTTAGCATTGCTATTTGTTCTAATCCAAGAGAATGGTGATCAGACTTTGCTGATTAGAAATACACTGTGTCTTACTTGTGCCTCAATTTCAGAAAGCACTTCTCACTCTCTGCTGTAGGACTGACCAGGGCCCTCCTTAACCAAGACTTAAAGGGAATAATAGTCTGATACCCAGAAATGCATAAGCAAGTGAAGAACTAGAAATTAAGTTTCCAGGTTATCTTCCAAGTTTTGTACCTCTTACAGTATTGTTTGGAAACAGCAAGTTAGCTGTAAAGGAATTAAACTATCTTAACAGTTTCCTCCTCTCCCTGACTAACAGCATTTAAAGGAGATCCTTGAAGAAATGTTCATTATTGTCAGTCATTAGAGAAATGCAAATTGAAACAACACTGAGATTCCATCCTGTCCCAGAAAGAATGATTATCATCAAGAAATTGAATAATAACAAGTGCTGGTGAGGCTGCAGAGGGAAAGGAACACTTCTACACTGTTAGTGGGAGTATAAACTAGTAATACCACAATGAAAATCAGTATAGAGAGTCCTCAAAACACTGCAACTAGAAATTACATTTGATCCAGGTATTCCCCTTCTGGGTATCTTCCCCAAAGACTTAAAGACATCATATTGCAGTGAAACATGCATACTCATGTCTATAGCTGCACAATACATAATAGCTAAATTTTAGAAGCAACCTGTACATCCGTCAACAGGTGAATGTATAAAAAAGTGTGATACTTATACACAGTTGAGTACTGTGTCATAAAGAAAGATAAACAAGTCATTTGCAGGAAGAGGGGTGTGCCTTGATGCCATAATCTTAAGTGAAATAAATCAGACACACAAGCTTAAATATCACATTATTTCTCTTATGTGAGAAGCTCAAATTATAAATAAAGACCAAATAAGAGATAGATAATGAAAAGCAGGGAGATCAGTCCTTCTTACATGGGAAAGGGATCAGGAGACAGAGGAAGGAGAGGGGAAATGAATGAAAAGGCAGTTGAGATGTACTGTGTATGTTAATAATACCACATGAGCACTACAAGTATCATGTATAGTAAACATGTTCTGATAAAAATACACATGAGGAAAATATGAATAAACTATAGATACATGTAACATGTGAATGATCCTGAAAGAGAAAACTCACAAAGATTTTGCTAAACTACCTTCCCCAAATAAAGACACACATAATACATATAAGATTCCATTTAGAGAAGTTCAAGTTAAAACCTTTGCTTTGTGCTGAAAAGTAGAACAGATGTTGGCTGCATTGGGGGCATGAGCAAATTTTGTGGGGTGATGGCAGAGTTGTCTGTTTTTATTTGGGGAGTGGGGTTACGTGGGTACATGCACAACTGAAACTCTTTGAATTACACATTTCCTAGGTGCTGTGTATTTCAACATGTTTCAACTTTATGAAAAAAGACTTAAAAGTACAAACAATAGACTTTATGCACAAAAGTAATCCTCGAAGAGCTGGAGATGGTGGCAATGAATCATATCGTATGTGCATGTCACTATCATGCAGAGTTTAGCAGGGACAGATAAAAGTTATGGGGCAAGAATTGTTCTACTTACAGCTTTTATCAAAATGAGTACATACTTCAGACAGAAAGTAGGTTATAATCATAATAGTGGCCATTTTGGAAGACTTACAATGTTCTCAGCACCTTGGACTCTACTTATTATTCCATTTAATCTTCACAAAAATAATCTTATGAAACAGAATGTCCATTTATGGATGAGGAGGATAAGACTCAGAGGAGATCATGGAAGTCATCAATCTAGTAAGTAATGCAACCAGCATTTGACAGAGGTGTTTCTGACTCCAAAATAAGTAGAATTTCCAATTCTGCCATGCAGCCTAGATCACTGCTGTAACCCTTGTCTCGGGTAAGGTACAGCAAAAATTAGGCACCAACTCAAATTGAACAGGAAAAATCCTCTGTAATAGAACAATTTGGTGTATACAGTAGTTTGATTTAATTAATACAACTGAAGCAATTTTAGAGCAGCTTTCCTTGTAAATAAGTAGCCATAGTTTATCAGGTAGAAAGAAGAGATGGAGAAATATGAAATACAGAGCTGCTGAAAAACTGAACATAAGAATTAATATATATCTACTTGTAAATTAAAGTCCAATCAGTTTCTACATTATTATTGTTATGCAGAAAATGACATCAAATGAAATATATAGCATTGCTGCAATATAATACCCACTGCCCAGGGACAGCCTAACCTTAAAGAACAAAGCACTAAAAATTTCTTACTTCTGTGCATGGGCAAATTTGCATGAAATATTTTCAGTAGTCCATGTCCTCTGGCACTGTTCAATGGCCTGAAATACTCACCACACCTTGTTCAGTGACCAGCATGAATCTAGGGAATGATTACCCAACATTATTACAGAGATCATTATGAATGAGCCACATGCCATCAATCAGATAACTCCATAGACTCTCACGGTCATCACTCAAGAGGGAAATGATTTCTCCAGAAACCATACTCCAGTAAGTTTCGCTTCTAATCTTGATTAGCCAAGTATAGCACTGGTAACTGGCACCATACGAGGGTTAAATGGACATGTTTGTGCCCACTGAAATAATCATGGAGTATTTGTGGTGGAGCAGGATACTGACAAAGGAGAATCTGAAATTTATGTTGAAAATTTAATTAATACAACTGAATGTGTACTTCTGCTTAAATTCTTAAAGAAATATTCCTTCATAATAATAAGATAAATCCAATTTCTATACATGATTTTATTTCCAAGGGTTTTGTTGCTGTATGCCTTTATGTACATAGCATGTGAGTAAAGATTTTTAAAATGCCTGGGTCCTAAGTGAGTAGCTGAATATAAAAGTGCCTCTAGACACAGAAAGTATTTGAACCTCTTTACTCATGCCAGGAGTGCTGCAGGATGACATTCAGGGATTGCATTAGATTCATCAGCCAAATCCTACTAGTTTATCCAGCGGGTAGGAGACCCTAGAACCCAGGGAAGTAATCTCAGTATCCTTGGAACATCTCCAAGCTGACAGGGTCCAATTCAAATTCACCAGGATTAGTTCAAATCTCAAGCTTGTTGCTGGAGAGTTTCCTCCCACTGCTACCTTGGATAGACTCCACCGCCTTCATTCCCACCCATGTCCTTAAGACCTCCTCTCTTTAATAGCCCAACACTCTGAGAAAACACCAAGATACCTATTCCCATCTTCTCTGATTTCGATTCCCACTACATGAACCGGTCCCAGGAATTTTCACCAGCCTGGTGACTGAGATTGAGGTCTGGGGATTGTAACAGGCATCTGGATTCCTCAAGAACCAATCCAGTCACGTGACATATAAATTGTTTACTTTCCAAATTACAGTTACTGTGGCCTGTGAGAAAACTTGTCAAGCCTGCAGGGTGCAAAGAGACAATGGAGGTTTGCACTGATACCGTGATGGCTGCCTTTGTATTGCGCTAATTGCTTGGCCCCAGTGCTGACTTGGCTCAGCAGTCAGGGGAGGGGCCTTGCTTTGGCCGTCTTTAGTCTGTGTCATCTTAGATAAACCTATAGGATTTCTTTTTCTTAAAATGATACACCTCAGAATAAAATAATCCCCTTGGTCAATTTATTTGTTTTGCAATTTTTATTTTTTTTATTTTTATTTTAAAGAGAGTAGTAAATGAGATACAAACAAACAAACAAAATAGAACAGTAGCAGCATACCAGTATCACGAACATAAACAAATCAAAGCAAGAACATTCAAAGTCATACAGAGTCTCAAGACAAAATAATACAAATCAACAGTGGTTGTTACATTGCATATCGCTATCCTCAACTACATTGCTCAGATTACCAGATGTAAGAATGAAAGATTGCTCAAATCATTAAAGAGAATAAGAAAATAATTCTTTGATAAAACATTAGAGATAATACAGCGTTTCACTAGACAAGATGGTAGGAGTTCACCGTTGTAATTCCATTGCATATTGTTACCTTCAAATCAGTTGCTCAGACCACCAGACACAAGCATGCAAAATCGATCAGAATATAAAAAAATTGTAAGCACTTGGTCACTTTAATATCAGAAGCATAGTAATATAGAGAAAAATTAATTACCTGCCTTAAATGATCACTACTTGCTTCTAATGAAATAGTCATTCAAGTAGCAAAATGCAACAAAATAGCTCAGCATCATATGCAAGCTTGTAATCATTCTTAACATTTAGGATGTCAGTTCAAAGTAAGTTAATTGGACTGTGAGTGTTGCTCCATTTTAGAGTTTGCCTAGCATGCAGGAAACCATAGGTTTGATCCCCAGCACCACCCTAAAAATTAAAATTAAAAATTAATTCATTAACAACTTACATAAACACCAAATACAACTCCAGTACTATTGCATAGCCAAACTTTATTTCCAACAGCCACATTCAAAATTCAGCCTCATGACTTCCCTGTGTTCATATATAGTAAACAGAGAAGTCAGACAAGTGTCAGGACTTGACCTAGATAATGGGCCTGGGTCCAATAAACTGTGTTCAATGATTTCTTCAGCAAAGTGGCCAGAATCTCACCAGACACTCTAAGCTCTTTCTTACAACACTACAGGGACAGCTCTAACTTCTTCATTAATACTACCTATAAAAATACACTCTATGGACAAGGATTATTTACAGAGAAAGGGGAAGATTTAAACATGAGATTGTGAAAAACATCTGGGAACTTGTCAAAGTGAAATACACTGCCTCCCCAGGAAATCAGGGAAACACAGGACAGGGTAACCATTCTGTTTTCTAGACAACATTCTCATCTAGAGACTGAATTAGCCATGAACACATAAGGGGGCTTTCGGATGTGGCTATATGGAATTACACAAACACGTAGAAAGTTCTCTGAAATACCTTAAAACACGGGCAAGCACAGTTTAAAACTTTGGAGTTCACAGTGTGTATCTTTCGATTCATTTTACAAGGAACCCAGAAAGAACAATAGAAGATAAGCAACTTACCCTACTACTCATCAAGTCTGAACTAGTCACTTGCCTAGTGAAGTTATTACAGCAGAAGACATAAGGAGCCCCACTGTTTAGTTTTTAATGGACAAAAGAAACATACATACTTCCCAGATTGTTCTAGAAGGTCATTTTATGACAACATTCTTACCATGCTATAATCACTCTATTAGTTTTCTATTGCTGTAAATAAGTGACCATGAATTTAGGTATTAGAACAACACCTGTTTATGTACTGACTGTCTCTGTATGCTGATGTCTCGGCGTGCAGTGCCTAAAATCTCCATTCAAAGTTTCCAAACACCAAAAATCAAGGCGTTAGCCATTCTTTTCTGGAGTGTAAAGTATCTCTCCAGGGTCATGGAACTGTGGCAGAATTCTGCTTCTTGTAGTTTCTGGATCTATATCCCTGTTTCCTAGGTCTCGTGTGTTTGGAGGAAGGGCCTAGTTGGAAAAGACAGACAGATCACTGTGGAAGTAGCCTGGGAGGGTGAATTCCTGTCTCTGGCTTCTCCTCCTCCCCTCTGACTGCTTCCTGGAGACTATGTGGTGAAAAGTTTTTCTCTGCCATGCTGTTCTGTCACGCCGTGTCTGCTTGTGGAACATACCAAATTTGGACTGACCCTCACAAAACCATAAGCCAAAATAAACCTCCCCTCCTTTAAATGGCAGGTGTCAAGTATTTTGTACCAGTGATAGAAAGTGACTAATACAAAACACTGGTTCTAAAGAAGTGAGATTGTTGCAATGACTATACCTGACCATGTGACTTGGTTTTCAAAACTAGTTTATGGTAAGAGTTTGGAAAAGTTTGGAGATGCAGGCTAGAGAAACCTATGGCAATGTTTGATGGGCAATGCTGGTTGAAACTCAGAAGACCAGAATGATGATAGAAGTGTGGGTCTGACAGTTACTTCCAGGAGCTTCTGAGATGGCAATGCATGAAGCTGTGATACTGAATCCAAAGGTGCAATGAAAGTAGTGATGAGGAAACCAAAACATGTTGGAGATGCCAAGAATATGTAACAGCTGCTGAGGAAAGTCTCAAGCAGCAAGCAGAGCCTGCCCAAAGAAGAAGCCAGCAACACCATTAGGGCAAGGCCACTCAAGCCTTTTGGAGCTCACTTATAGCCTGTCCTGAGCAGAAAACAGGATTTACTGTTTTCCCTCCCATGTTTTGTTATCTCTTTGGTCCAGTTTCTTTCTATTCTCCTATTCTTTCCTTTTGGAATGTTTACTCTATGCTCTTGTACATTGGAAATACTTAACTTTCTCTTTATTTTACATAGGGGCTCATAGCTAAGAGTTTACCTTGTATCTCAGAGAAAACCTTGAACTTGGACTTTTTAATAGTACTAGTACTATTGATTGAAAACTCTCCATCTGTAGGAGCAAACACAGACTGTCTGCCCTTTCCTTGATGATTTTCCAGGATTGATAGGACCAGGAGGCCATCGATCCACTTATCTGCCACTGATGCAGACTGACTACTTGACCCTAGAGTGCATGGAATCACCGAGGGACAGACCCTTGGCCCTCAACTCCATGAACAGCTCCTCAGAAATACAGTGGGGGTTAATTCTTAGGTGTAGACAGTTTAGTTAAAAAAATCTTTTCAGGACCTGAAGTGACTACAAGGAACAAAATCGAATGAGAATTTTTTATTATTGTTATTATGGTAGATTTGATTTTTTTATATTATTTTGTTCTTTTTTATTCAAGTAAAAAAAAAAGCTAACCAGAGCTTGAACTGCCTACAGTCTCTGTGATTCCTCTAAGTCCTCACAGTAGTTTCAGTCTGGTGTTCTCTAAACATTCTCTGGGTAGTTCACTTTTTCTTCTTTAGGAATTTCACATTGAAAATTTTAACAGGCTGAGACTTCTACCCCAAACAGAGAGACTGTTAATATGTAAAAACATAGGAAAAGAGTCACCTCACCTTGCTCACCCATACTTCCTGCCTCATCTCCCAACTCGGAGCAGCTAACTATAAGGGGAAGACCCAGTGCTTCACTCACCTCCAGAAAACTTGGCCTGTAGCTGCAGAATAGGAGAAGGGGCCCAGTAGGTAGAAGTTAACTTGGGGATAACAAGAAAGCACAAGAGAAATAAGGGATGAAAGGAGAACAGAGATAGGGGCCAAGTAGCCTGAGGCTTATGAGACCTCAACTTCTATCCACTACAAGCAATCACAGAACATTTAATGAGAAACATTTAAGAGGGAACCATTGATACAAGTGTCTGTGGTCAAATGAATGAATTAACAGAATAATGTGGCCATTTTTGCTCCGCTATGATCTTAATCAAAACAAGAAGTTGTTCCTTCTTACTTTCTCCTAAACTTTCAAAGGGTAGTAATAATCAAAGTAATAACAGTGTGTTGATTAATTTCATGTTAACTTCACTAGATGCCCAAATAGCAAGTAATTCATTGTTCCTGAGTATGCCTGTGAAAGCATTCCAGAAGAGATCAGCACTGCAATCAGTAGACTGAGTAGAGATCATTTTCACCAATGTGAGTGGGCCTTGCTTAACCAATATGTTAGAGCCCAGGATAGAGTGTAAAGGAGGAGCAGAATCAATCTGTGCTCTGCTTGAGCTAGGGCATCCATCTCCTTTACTCTTAGCATTAGCACTCACTCCTGGCCCTTGAACCTCAGGCTTGGACTAAGACTTACACCAGGATTCTCTCTGGTTCTCAGGCCTTTGGGCTTGATAGAATTGCACCACTGGTTTTCCTGGCACTCCAGCTTCCACATGGTAGATCATGGGACTTCTAGGATTCCACAAACCACATGAATAGATCCCTGATGACAATCCTTTTTATGCATATGTATGTTTTGTTTCTCTGGAGGACAGTACCAACACAAATCAAAAACTCATAATACTTGTCTATAACAAACAGCATTCTAACCTGCTTTATATTAACAAATTTAATCTGCACAACAGCTATATAATGTAAGTAATATTATTATCCTCATTTTACAGAGGAGGAAACTGAGTTTAAGGTAATTTGGACAAAGATATATAGGCAGCAAATGGTGCAACCAGCAAATGGTGCAAGCACCAATGTATGGAAATCAGAGCTAGTTATGTCTGACATAGAGCACACTAAGGAAATGTGCTGCTGTGCCTCAGCAGTCCTCACAGCTTAATATCTTGCTCTGCAAGCCCCTAGTATTCTATAAGTAAGTGGTAGGAAAATGTAAGTTGTAGGAAAATAGAAAAAATTGAAACATCTCCCCTGACCATATATACAGATATATAACTGATATTAAACTAATATATAGACATTAAATTGAATATCTTTCTCTGCAGCATGGTAGGGTTTTTTGTTTCACCACTGAATTAAATTTGTTAACTAGAGGTGAGTCTCAGCAGCAAAAAAATGGAGTTCCACATCCTAGCATAAACACGGCTAGCTGCCAGAAAATCTGAATCCTAGTTCTACCATTCAGCTATGAAAATGCTAGTTAACTAGTTATGGTCTTGACCACATTCTCTTTTTATATAATGGGTATTAGTGACTTTCCTCATTGTTGAGAAAAACCATCTGACACCCACTACTTAATGAAGGAGAGGGCTTTTTCTTAGCTAACAATTTGTAGAGGTCTTAGTGCATGGTCATTTGGGAGGGTGGCATGGCAGAGGGGCACGATAGAGAGAAAACTGCTAACATCATGGTGGTATCAAAGCAGAGAGAGAAGGACAGAGCTGGGGTGGGATGGGGTGGGGTGCGGATAAACCCGTCCAGGCCATACCTCTAGGGCTCCACCTCTTCCTGCCAGACCCCACACAAACCATGTCAGCTATCCCACCCCCATAATCCAATCACCTTTCTAACACATGAGGCTTTAGGGGCTATTTTTAATGTAAGCCATAATATAGTAGATATTAACAGTGCCCTCATTTATGTCTGTAGAGTCTTACAAAGGTAAAATAGTAAATAGATGTATGTGAGTTTGAAGAATAACATTCTTTGGAAGAACACTCTCTGAAAAGAAGTTTCAAGGATCCATAAGAGGTTAGAAAGTTGCTTGCAGATTTTTTTTATTTTAAAGAGAATTTTTTAAGAGAACCATAGCAAAATACAAACAAAACAAAGCAAAAACATTAAAAATGATACAGGGTTTCAAACTAAATGATAGGGATTAACAGTGGTTGTTATATTACATATTGTTATCTTCAACAAAGTTGCTCAGATTACCAGATGTAAGACTGGAAGACTGATCAAACCATTAAAGAGAATAAGAAAATAATAATTTTTAAAAAACATTAGAGACAATACAGAGTTTTACTAGGTAGGATGGTAGGAATTCACCAATGGTTGCTATGCTGCATATTGTTGTCTTCATGTAAGTTGCTCAGATTACCAGATATAGCATGCAAAATTGGTCAAAATATATAACACAGTGGTGGTATTGTAGCAAATGAGGTTTATCCAAGGCACAATTATTGCTAATAGAAAGTTGCTAGTGTTTATATATAGTGGAAATGGTTCAGGATTCCATGTTCCTTCATAAAGAGAACTGAGTCATGGAGATCCAAATGGTTCATACTAGGGACCTCCATTTCCAGATGAACTGTCACAGGTAGAGGCCATATTACTGGAAGCAGAGAGAATCATTAGGCTATGAATAAAATAAAATCCCAGACAGACTCTCTCAAGAAACTGAAAGGAAAATACCAAAGTACTGGCTTTTGAAGCTATTTGTCAGCCATGGGTGAATAGACTCCTCGAACAGGAAAGAAAAATTATAATGTATTCTGAGTTGCTAAATTCTCATATAGTGAACATCAGAAGAGAGGTATATTTAAATTAATCACATTTTAAAGATAAAAATTTTCTATCAATTTATTATATTTTATATGTATAGTTAATGCTTCTTTCTGGTGAGAGTCAGAGGTATTCATGACCCACAAATCTTATTTTTTAATTTTCCTAGTGTTTCCAGTCTGTCAAGTGTACCGGGGCATACAAAACCCCAGCAGTGCTAATGTTCTTATCCATGTAGTAAAAACATTAAAGTATATTCAATTCAAATTTTTTTAGTTAAGTAAGCATTATCAGTGCCCAGTATGCTGGACATTGAAATAATAGTTTTTTTAAGTCTACAAAGACACAATCAAAATGGAGTATCAAAATGAGTACAAAAACTAAAGACAGTACAAGGCAATTATTATGCTATGAGAAGATTACCATGTATGATAGCCTTGAGAATGAAGAAACATTTGAGTTGCACTTTTAAGTAGACTTTTACCAGGTACCGGATGTGGAACAGACACTCAGGACAAAGGTGCACTGTCAGCAAAAAGTATGAGAATAGTTAGGAGGGTATTTTCCCAGGGAATAACGGGAAGGATAAAGTGAATGGAGGCAGCAGTGGAAGCAGAAATGTGGAGTCACAGTTTCTAAAAGACGGTGAGAGCCAATTTACCAATTTCGACCAGCTGTTTTAACCAGTGGATGGATTTTGAAAACGACTGTGACATACATGCAGTTATACTTTAGGAAGGTTAAACTTGCTTCGCTATGAGTTCAGTTTGAACAGGGAAGGGCTGGAGGTGTTGAAGAGTTACAGATGACTGTAACTGTAGGGTGATGGACATCAGGGCCACGTTAGAGGAATAAAACCAAAGAAAGGCAGGGAAGTACCTCAAGAGAAGAGCAGATGGAATTTTGCCCTGCAAGTGCACAATATCTATAAAGTTATAATAATGTACAATTGTAATGTAATTTATCCCTGAGTTGTTTTCATTTTACAAGTAACATATATTATGGAAAGTTATCAAAATAATATCACATTTTCAAAGCTATATCAGTTATTATTAATACTTTAATAATACTTAATTTAATAATAATATTAATTTAATGATATCACTTATCAAAATAAATATACCAAAATAATAGAACTGCCAGCAGAAATGAGAAGGCAGAGGGGAAGTAGGTGAAAGGAGAGCTGGGAGCACTAGTGTCCTTGCCTCTCGGTACGAGGGAAACGCCTTTCTGTCTGGCGAAACAGAAAGTCAAAGTAGGTGATCAAGGTTCTACAGTCCAGCATGGAAGGAACTGAAGTTGGCATTGTCATGAGGAGGGGGAAGGTGAGGAAGAAGGGATGGTGTAGGTGACATAAACCACCTGAGGAAGTTAGCAGACAACATCTGAAGTTGATAAATTAAGAAATAACAGCATAAGTTTTGGGGCCCACTGTCAAAGATCAAGTGACTAAATATGCCTGGGGTTGTTTCTGCATCCTCTGTTGTATTCCACTGGTCCACAGGTCTGGTTTTGTGCCAGTATCATTCATTTTTTGTCACTATAACTTGTAATATAACTTGACAAAAGAGTCAAAAACATGTGCTGGAGGAAGAGACCCTTTTTAGTAAAAGTGCTAGGAAAATTGGTTATCCACATACCAAAACATGAATCTAGACCCATATCTGTCACTATGTAGAAAACTAAAATCAAATGACTCAAAGATCTAAATATTAAAACAGAAACACAACCTGGTGGAAGGAAATTTAGGTAAAACTTGAATAGGTATAGGCAAGGACTTTCTAAACAGGATTCTAATAGTATAAGAAACAACATAATGAGTCAACAAACTGAATCATATCAAATTCAAAAACTCTTACACAGAAAAGGAAACAATCAACAGAGTGAAGAGACAACCAATAGAAAGGAAAAAAAATTACCAGTTATACAATGAGTATTGAATTAATATCCAGAATATACAAAGAATTCAAAAAAACTAGACACCTCAAAGAAGAGACCTGATCAAAAAATAAGCAACTGAAATTAATAGACATTTCTTAGAAGAAAAACACAAATGGCTTATAAGTACATGAAAAATGTTCAACATCATTGGTCATGAGAGAAATGTAAATTAAAACAGCACTGAGATTCCATTTTACTCAAGAAAGAATAGAAATCATCAAATAATCAAATAATGACAAATGCTGGTGAGATTGTGGGGGAAAAGTAACTCTTCTACATTGTTGCTGGGAATGTAAACTAAGACATCACTATGGAAATCAATATGGAGATGCTTTTAAAAACTTTAAATAGAAATTCCACTCAATGCAGCTATTGCCCTTCTAGGTATCTTCCCCAAAGAGATGAAGTCACTATATTGTAGTGTTGCAAGCATTTTTGTGTTTATAGCAGCACAGTTCATAATAGCTAAATCACAGAAGCAGTCTACAAGTCTATCAACAGATGAATGGATAAAGAAAATGTGGTATTTAATGCAATGGAGAACCACTCTACCATAAAAAAGAGTAAAATGGAGTCATTTGTAGGAAAATGGATGTACCTTGAATCCATAATTATAAGTGAAATAAATCAGACACTCAAGTTTAAAAATCATATGATTTCTCAGCTATAAGAAACCCAAAGTATAAATAAATTAATAAGCAAAATAAAGACAATATCAAATGGGGAGGTAGATCTTTGGCAAGTATAATGGGGACTACAAAATGGAGAGAAGGGACATAAAAAGAAATATGATGTGTCATGTACATGTGGTAGCTCTCCTCAATGAATGTATTCACAAGGCACTGGCAAATATTTACTTATGAAATAAAATAAAATAAAATAAAATGAAAAAGGAATAGTAGCACAAGATATTGTTTAGGGTAATGGCTGTCACCAAAAGGAGAGGATCAAGAGCAAAGCTGAGATTGGGGCAAGAGGCTCATATTTTGTCACTTTAAAAACTATTTGATTTTTAATCACATTCATGCAGTACTTGGATTAGAAATGTAAATTAAAAATCAAACGGTAATTGACACAATCTGGCAGCAGTTTCAACCAAAAGGGCCAAGTGAGAGGTTGATGTTTTCCATAACCAACCTGCTGAGAGTTTCATGAATGAAACATTCACATTTGTGGAGGAAATCAGGCACAGGGAAGATTTAAAGCAAAGTAAAACATGGAGTTTTGCTCCATACGTAAATACTAAAGTTAAAATCAGTGTCAGTGCAGTCATGGCAGATGTTGTACAGCATTGTAGTCAAATATAGGGTGGGCTAATGAAATTGAGAAAATTGAATGATTAAGTGAAAGTATAGAAGAGAAGGCAGCAACTTGCCTAGAGTTTCAGACCAGTATAACCCAACTTGACCTCAGAAAAGTAAGTCAATGAACGATCTCATAATAACTGAACTAAAGAAGAATCTGAACTGCCCATCTTGTGCTTTTACCTGTGCTGCATTCAGTAAGTTTAGCCTAATTTAAGCTGATAGAAAACAAAAGTGCAGAGAAAGAAAGAACAAAAGAAGTGTACACTTTAAATAAACATGTAAGAATTATAACATTGCCTTTTAAACAGCACCTAGTATCTGAGTCATTTTCAAATAATAAAGCAAATACAAAAGTAAAAGTCTTCAACTAATAAAAAGAATCAGAAAGTAACCTTATCAATATTTGAGATATTATAAACATCCATTAGACTGTTATCCTTGATAGAATGTAGTTTATCTAACTTTCAATTATCAATTAAAATGGTCCTGTAGTGGTTGATTGATTATGTCAACTTGAGAAGTTTAGGAGCATAACTAAACTTGGCTCAGCAATTGGCTCAGCGATTCCACACCCTAGGGTGTAGAGGAGCCACCCTGGGGTGGATCATCACCTAGATAATATAAAAGAGAAATGAAGAAGGACAGAGGTACTTCCATTCCTTTTGGAGGAGCTCCAGTCTTCACCTTCAGCTTGGACTTAGTCTCCTGGCTTCTAGTGCAGACTCTTTGGCTTCCACCTTGAATCCTTCAGCCTTCCATCGCAGACTCATCGGCCTCCTGGTACAGACTTGCACGGAACTCTGCAGTGAACTCCAGACCCTGGACTGATTCCTTCGGTCTTCAGTGTGCATACACCCTCTGCACTCTTCCTCATACAACTCTCTGGCTGACCGTAGCAAGCCAATCTTGTAATTTCTTATAATTTGAACATCCTGTGTTGTATCTGTTTCTCCAGTAAAACCCTGACTGGTACAGGTCCAAAACTAAATTTTTCTATATAAACACAACTCAACTGATGAAATGTTTTGACAAAGCAGTTAAACCCCTTTGTTATTCTGGAAATGAAAAAGTCCTTTATTTTCTAAATACTTTCAACTGAATTGATTGTTATGATGAAGTCATCTCCCTTCTTAAAACACTTCAGCAGTGGAGTAAAGAGACTGATGCAGTGATTGATGTTGGACTACGGGTAGCTTTCAAGTCCTAACCCTTATTCTTCTTCTTCCCTCTTTCTCCCCACATCTGGTCAAGCAGACAAGAAAGTCTGAGCACTCCCTCCTCTGGTGCTGGCAAAGTTTGCTGGGTGCAATTCTTCACCCATCCTAGCCTCTTAGCCAAGTCAATCACATCTCCTTTTACTGGAGCTATTTCGGAGTGCACTGGATGTCTGCCCTGCTCTCCCCAGAAAGCCTCATGTGTATGTGATAAGCTGCCTTATACTCCCCTGTGTGGTATACTTGTGGCACCATTAGTCTCAACCTCCAAATCACAAAGGGTCTGAAGGGTTGATTTTATCTTCCACCATGCAACCGTAAGTGGAGTCCCATTTTCCTTAAGATTGAGACAAAGTAATAATAACAGCTGGCACATGACTTAGACTACTGCGTATCTGATATTGTCCTAGGTCTTTACATTTATCAGTTCATTTAAGCAGCATAAAAGTTTCATGAAATAGGTATTATTATTATGAGACTGTCTTCATTACTATTCTCCCTCTGCTGAGACAAAATACCTGATGCCCAGCATCAAAGAAGGAAAGGTTTATTTAGCTCACAGTTTGTGGAGTTTTCAGTCCATACTTAGACGGCTCCAAGGTAGAGTGGCATATGGCAGAAGGCAACAGTTCATGACAGCAGAAAACAGCAAAAGCAACAAGAGCACAAAGGGAGGAGAAGCAGCAGAAAGCAAGCCTCTTTCCTTCCCTTACATTGTATGCAAACTACCTGCCCTAGGGCGGGTGTAGCACTCACATCCATAATCTCAACAATGGACCATGAATCAATCATAAATTCTAGAAGCCCAATCTATGACTGTATGAGGCTTTGTGGGGACATCCAGACACAAACCATAACAGAGAGCCAGTGTATAGTTGATAATGCAAAGATTCAGGAAGTTTGAGCAATGTGTCTGATGTCACACAGTGAGGAAGAAGCAGAGCAGGGTCTGAAACCAGGCCTCAATCTTTAGAAGCAATGCTCTCACCCACTTCCTTATCATGTTGCCCCTCGGATGCACAAATACCCTGTGCAGACCTGAAAAGCCCAGTTGTATCTATCTCTCCAGATGGAAGAGGGTACTCACGCTCTTTCCCTGGCACTAGGCTTTATCTCTGCTATTTCCTCCCCTCTTTTACAAAACTGCTCTGTTTAGTTTTAATCTACCAAGAAGACACTGACTACCTGCTCCCCACTTGTTCACCCAAGGAACTCAAATCTCTTGATTATAAGCTTTACATTGTGCTTTGTGCCTCTCATTTGTGGTGTTGCCAGCATATAGATTTGCCTTTATTTGTGTGATTGACTGTTTTCCTCTTAACCCAACCATAAACTGAGCAAGAGAAGGAGCTATGCTTCATTTCACTGATCATTACACTTTGCTTGACACTCCGTCTGTAAATGCCATATTGGGTAAGTAAATGATACAGAGATATTTCCATTTCAGACAGACATATAGATTGCCCATAACTAGACTGACCCCTTACTTTAGAAGGTATTTACAAGCAATGGTCTTTGTGGGTTAATCCTGTTTCTCCTACTCTAGAATTATAATCCTCATAGTCACTGGGGTTTTCTAGAGGAATGAAAGGCATATATTTCTTCTCTCTGGGTGCCTTTTAAGTCTTCCAAAAGTAATGAAATACTCTAGAAGTTCCTGACTTTGGAAGTACTCAGGTTACTCCAACCAACAGAGTAGAGTAGCAGAGAAGCCAAGCCCACCACTGCTGAGTTGCCCACAGTACACTTACCGTCTTCCTTTGTTCAGGCAAGGACAGACCCATGCTTGTGCATGAGTGTGTTTCTGATGTCCTGGGATCACTTCACTATCACATGAGATTGCATGGCTTTTAGCTGGTTTCCTTCTGTACTGGAGTGAAAAATCCAGAAACAGAAAAAAGTAAAGATAGGGAATAAATTTAATTGAGTGTTCAGTTCTTTTCAAGTATTTTTCATAATTTTTATATTCGATACATACATCTCTTTAAAGTCCACTGTTATTTCCCCATTTGCACATGAGGAAGAGAAGATCCTGAGTCAAGTTGCCTAGCACTGGAGTGGGTACACCATGTTCTAACTCAGGTCTTCACCATCTCAGAATGATGCCTTTATCCTGTCTTCTAAGTCCAAAGGAAAGAATCACATTCATCAGGACATAAGGAATTAAATACTTAACATTATATAATGCAACTTTCTGGCCTCATTAGCAAATTCATTTAAAGTGCCATTCTAGAGTGCTTTGACAATATTTTTTTTTACCTATTAAAAGACAAACCTTTCCTGTTATCTTGAAATGTTTGGAATTAATAATTGCTAAATAAGAGACAGATGGCCTAATTGCTGAAGGTCATTTTTGCAGATGAGAAAAAAAGTGCTGTATATGAATAACTCTCTTAAAATAAAATAAGAAATCCACATTTAACTCTTTGGTAATAGGAGAAACAAACAAATGAAGGGAAAATGAAAATAAGAGTTTATGATATTTAGCAAAAGATGGGGGGTAACTTGACATGTAGAATATTCCAGAAAATATTGGGATAAAGTAGTTTAAGACAGAAAGAGAGAGAGAGACAGAGAGAGAGAAAGGAAGGAAGGAAGGAAGGAAGGAAGGAAGGAAGGAAGGAAGGAAGGAAGGAAGGGAAAGAAAGAAAGAAAGAAAGAAAGAAAGAAAGAAAGAAAGAAAGAAAGAGAAAGAAAAAGAAAGAAAGAAGAAAGAAAGAAAGAAAGAAAGAAAGAAAGAAAGAAAGAAAGAAAGAAAGAAAGAAAGAAAGAAAGAAAGAAAGAAAAAGAAAACAAAAAAGAGAAAGAGAGAGCGAGAGTTGGACCTCTAACTTATGAGGGCAATCCCTAAACTGAGAGTTCTAAGTCTCATGAAGTAAGTGGAAATCAGCAAATATATATGCTTTGAGGGGCAAGAGATGGCCTGGTGGTCACAAAGATTCTCCATTGAGACACTCAGAATTAGGCTTTAGTGGACTTGCAAGAAGAGGTCTTTGACGGACTGGTGGCATGTGCTAATATCATCAGAGAAAGCAAAAAGCAAGAATTAGCATCATTTTCTGTGCTCTTCTGCTGCTAAAAAAGAAAAGTACAGGGTAAAAGATGAGTGTTTGCTCTTCACTAAAGAACAGTAATGTGCAGTTTGGTCTGAGTGTAACTCAACAGAAATTGAGTTGATAATTGATCAGTCCTAGGCCATCCCACAACAGGTCCAGGAGGCAAGGCTTTTGTTTCTCCTTTATTCATTTTTACACGTTTTGTTTCTCTTTTGCTTATTTTTATAACTATGCACCAAAAATAAAAACAATATTCTTTGCTCTTGAGAATGTTTTTGCACATAAGGGATCTCTATTTGTTCAATATAAGATAAACTATAGACAAAAGTTTGTCTTCATGTAATACAATTCATGTAGAAGTCATAAAAAATGAAAAGCAATCAAGGTTTGATTAAGAATTAACCATTTGTCTCCATTGGGCAAGGCTAGCCACAAATGTGTAACATATGGAAAACTTATTTAGGTAACTAAGAAATCAAACTAAGACTCTGCAAGACAATGGCTTTTTTGAAAATAGCATTGTTTATAATTAAATTTGACCCTGAAATTCTAATACGAATGTGTTTGCTTGTTGATTACACACCTTGATAGCAGAGACACTCCTCTCTCCAAGAGGCCTTTAAAAAATTTGAGCCAATGCAACTTTCACACTCAAATATTACAGCTGCAAGGAAATTCTGGCACTAGAGATTCATGTGAGAGTTCATGGGAAACATCTTGTTCTTCACATCCAGGGCTTCCAGGAGCAGAAACATCATAATATATATCCATATATTACTTATGTTCTACTATGAAAATCACTATGCCGGTGCACCTGGACAAGCAGTCAGATGTAAGTGGCCAGCCTGCAGAGCCCAAATACTGTACTTAGATGCAGGCTTCTTTCAGTCCACTGTCTGGGGAGAAATTCCCAGGTGGAATCAGCGAAGGATCGTATTGGTATACCTTCAAACAGCTGACATTTTAATTAATGCTTACAAAGAAACAACTGGTGATAATGAAACCTCCTTGTCAGAAGCTCTTCAGCTGTCCTCACTGAGTCTTCTCCATTCAACTTAATTGTCTTTCCCAGTTCTCTGTACCAAATTTTGTTACTTTTGTTTTATTGTTGGGACCATGGGATGGGGAAAGGAGGTGGCAATTGTAGAAACACAAAGGAAAACACTAAGTGGAAAAATTACCTTTAAATTACCATAATACTACATGATAAATGAGTTTATGTAAAAAAGAAGCCTACACTCAAAACAGTGACATTTTTGCATTATACAATTAGTTTGTGGAGTGTGTGCGTGCCCTCGAGAACCTGCAAAGTGCAAGGGTGGTATTTTGTATAAACATCAGTTTTACTGCTGTCTCTGCCATGGACTACAGTTCTGGGAATCTGGTAAGATTTGCAGAAAATTCAACAGGACCCATAGAGGTGAGACCACTTAGTGCCTACCAAATCTGCAGAACTAGCCTCTCTGAGCGCTGGAAGATTGTGATTGTATGTGGAGTTAGAGGATCCAAAATTATCCCTAATAGCTTCCCTTGGGTGTGACTTAACAGCACTGCAGTCATTTCTGGTGTTTTATCAGCCTCTGCATGATTCTTATTTTCTCTATATTCATTCTCGTGGTCATGCACTACTCGTTATGCCTAACCCAATCTGCATATTTGAATTGGGAATACTTTCTGTACAGTAGGAAAGAAATATTCATGCCCCATCATCAAGATTTAAGCGAAAGGTTCTAAGGCAGACAAGTTCCACAGAACATGAAGGAATTTATCTCAACAGCACTAGCCAGAATATAGTCTAGATTATCTGAAAACATTTTGGCTACCTGCATGAGAAGAGTAGTAAATTTAAGTGGTACCCCTGGAAGGAAAAAGCAAAGCTGTCACTACTCACAAAAATGCTTCACAATTAATACACCCTTCCTCATAGCCTCAAGAATAGGCTGTGCCTCCATGAGTCTTTCTCCCCTTTAGTGTCTCAGGTGAGTTTTGAAAGTACAGTGGATGCAGGGCTACCTGAAAGGCCTGTTTCAGAGAAATGGTTTCTTCTAAGCTCCTGGTTTTATCACAAAAGATTAGGGATGGTCTTTGGGGCCAGCAGCACCAACCCTTTCCAAGACATTTCCTCTTGTTAAAGTTTTTTTAACAGATTCTTTTAAAGTATAAAATTTTTAATTGTTATGAATTCAAAGTTACTTGGTAGGTCATAGATTTCCTTCTAGCCTGTTATGGGAGGATTCGTGAAGGAAACTACTATATTATAAATCTTTGTTCTCAAGCAAATAAAGTGTGGTCTTCATCTCTCAGGAATCTAATAATATGATAGGTGTGGCTTTAAGGACTAATTATACTAAATAGTGAAGCATAAATCAAAAGAGAGCCTACATCTATTATATAGAATTCCCTGAAGAAACATTAGAAATTTTACATGCATTGATTGCTAGTTAGCATTAGAAAGACGTTTATGAGGTGACTCCACCAAAGCCATGACTGTTTGCATTAGCAAGAAAGCAACATAAGCTAACTGATAAGAATGCAGCGATATAATGCAATTAATACAGTTATGTCTCTTAATTAATGTCTTCCAACTGTCAAAAGAAGATGTCTTTTAGGAGCCTTATTTAATCAGTAAACTTATTTTACTGATTAAAAATTAGACTCCATCTTGTAAAACTGTGATGGACCTTCCCTTGATCTAATTAAACGGAGAGTTTGCATACTCAAAACTTGTGCTCCGCTGACATAAATTAACATATTCATAAATGAGATAGATGGCTACTTTGCAATTAACATGGGACAAGGAGAATAAAGCCTAATTAGTAAACATGCTTTCTTTATTAACTTGTGGGTCAAGTTCTGTTTTATTATAAACCAATAGTGATAGAACAGAGCAAATTTTTTCAAAGAAAAATGATTGACTCTGAAATTACGTGGCATTCTATCACAGAAATGTGCCTTGCTTCTTCATTTGCAGACACCTGTTAGCTCAAAACCAGATGTATACACAAACTGCTGCTATATTATGCCCAACTGGAGAATTTCAGCCTGAAGCAGTTTTATGGGTTTCCTGAAAAAGCCCAATTTTATACATATAACCCTAAAGGCATTTTTACACTGCCTGTAAGATACCGAAGACTCTTTTGATCCTATAGTGATATGCTTTCTTCAGGGCTGTGTATACCGGGTGCTCATTGGATTAATGTCTAGAGTTGGCTTTTAGTCTAAAAAAGCATTCCCAACTAAATGTGCATCAAGTATAAATTCTACCTTCCAAGCTAGGTTCCTGATAGCAGCATATGGTTGCTTTAGTTAGTTAGTCCAAATAGCTCCTAACACATGATGTCAACGTTCTCCTCCCTCGACGTGCTAGCATCACACTTCACTCTATCCTATCGTTTTAGGTTCCAAATGAAGTCAAGGAGTCTGACAGAAACACACAGAGAAGCATATGGACAGAGAAGTCTCCCATCCCCAAAACTTGTCAGCTTCTGCCTGTAGGTCAATCCAGGGCATCCAGAAGACCAAGCAGGTGAGTTCCACCCTGAAGTAAATGTTCTAAGTACAATCTTTGATGGTCTCAGGAAAAGCTTAAATGTAACACTGCCAAACTCACCTGGGGCACACATTAGTTTATTAGGGTCAGAGACTGCTATGGGTCAGGGACAACCCAGCTCACATCAGTTATAAGCCCAAGCACTGTTCAGCACTCTTAGATGAACGCACTTTCTGTTTGGGTGAGCCTCACACTGAAGACACTATTGCTCAGCTCTCTGCCTTCTGCCCCAGAAAGCTTCTGCTCTTCTGCTCTGCCTTTTCTAGAGACTACTTTTTTCTACACTCTTCAGAGACTGGTCCAAACTACTCATTTATTATTATTCTGGTTTGCTTTCACATATGTTCTTTGTCATTCTTGATTAATGATAAAGCTCTTTATCATTCTTGATTAACGTATGCTTACGAAGACTTTCTTCTCCATTAGAGCACAGAAGTAAGAAACTTTGGCAACTCTTGTTTCAGTCATTGCTAACTGTGTGATCCTGGAAATGTCAGTCCTTCCGGGCTTTAGTTTCTTCATTTTCACAGTGAAGATAATAATGGTACCTACTTAAATAACATAATACGTTGGAGGAAATTAATGGACTGCCTGGTAGATATCAAGTACCTGCCCTTGATATTATCACTTGAGATGTTCAGGAGCCTAGTATAGAATTTGACACCTATTTATTTCTCAACAAATTATTATTAACTTAATAATTTCCAAGGTGACAGAACCTAGGTGTTTGGGGTACAAAGGGTTCTACATCCAATGACAGGTGTCCACTGAGTACGTATTTATACTCGGTGATGAAATTTGGAGATGTGCCTCTTTTCAGTCTGTCTTTCTGGAGCCAAGGCAGCAGAGCATCTATGTGGGCAGCTATGGCTTCCAATCTGAAGGTAAATAGCATATTAGCAAAGCTGATATATGGGACTGGGGATTTAGCTCTGTGGCACAGCGCTTGCCTGGCAAGTGCAAGGTCATGAGTTCGATTCCCAGTATCGGAAAAAAAACAATAATAAATAAATAAATAAGTAAAATAGCAAAGCTGTTGTAACAATAAGGGGGTTAAGTTCATATTTCCAGAACATAAGCACACAGTTTAGTTCATTTGAGTGAACAGCTTTAAATACAGATATTTTATACCACAATTTAATTTTCCTACTTATAAGAAAAGCCCTTCTTTACTGAAGTTGTCTGCTGCTGATGAGAATATTCTTTTGAAAGTACTTTAGGACAAGGGTCAGGGTAATGTCATACCAAGTTTCCAACCTCTTAACAGATATGAAATATTCATAGATTTCTATTCAGATGTGCTGGTTCCATGGCCTGAACCCTTCTCTTTACATTTCAATTCAACATGAAAGTTTATCTTTAGGTAGCCAACCTTTTTTCAGTGATAAAGGTCAATTATGACCTTGTGTTACTGACAGTTATCACTACTATCCAGGATTCACTTAATATATCCAGTAACTCTGCACTGTGAATAAATGTGGCTAAAAACTCACACGGGGAAAATTTATATGCAAAGTGAGAAGAAAGCATCAACTTTCCCTCCTGTTACCTTTATTTATTTGAACAAATGTCATGAGAAAAAAGAGTCTTAGACTTAATCTCCTTCAATCAATGTCAGCTACATTACAACTTAATGGGAGTTTATACTGCATAATATTATTTTCTTTGTATGAACCATTTTCTGACACCTTGCATTTAGTTAAATGATTTATCCATGTACATTTTATATGAGGATAAATATGAGAAATGGTTTCTGCTGTATTCAGGGGGATAAGGAAGTAACGCTAAAGTGTAAAGTCAATTGGCTTAGCCGTGAAGGCCCTGATGTCGACACAAGCTACCTATATGTACAAAGAACGTCTGTCTCAATAGCAACAGTGCCATGAATACATATTTTTATTATGCCTGTTTGAACAGGAACTAAGAATGCCCTGTTTCCCCTAATGCTTTCCTATTTATCAGTAAGTCCTTGCTTTTTATGTCACGCATAGCATCACAGAATATCACAGGATGCTTACTTTCTGCCTTTTTGCAGGTGATAACTCCAGCTAAAGATTATGAGGGTTCTATAGAATTTACAGCAAGGGCTTGGGTAAATGGCATAATAATACTTTTATCCCAAAATAACTTTGGGGTTGTGTATAGTTTATATTTTTTTAACTGTGGAACAAATCTGTGTTGTGGTTTTTGTTTTTAAGTTGTTCAATGAAAACTCACCAAATTTAAGTTTAAATTTATAAAAATGATGACTTCCCCGGGAAAAAATGCACAACCCAGAAATTTTACAGATTCCTTGATCTGGTGTTCACTATTTGTAGAGGTTTTGTTTGTGGGATTTTCTGTGTGTGTGATTTGTGATTTTTAGTGTTTTATTATTTTTTTAAAAAAACTTAAACTGGAGAACATCCCATCTATTCTGGTTTGCTGTTTCTATTGAAGTTATATTTTGTTTGTTTTCTTGATCTTTTTCATTATGATATTGTATTTATTTGAACAAAACACACCTGTTCGTTGAGAATGGAGCTTCTGTCTGCTGTAGAGACAGAAGTACAGAGCCCACTGTCATTAAAGATGTAAAGCTACTGGTAGTCTCATTGACTCAGCCACATTTTATTACCCATGATCCTTCATGAAGCATCAGACCATTTTGGTTTTTTTTTTCTGGCAGACGATCAACTGGAATAAGTCAAGATGAAGTACAGCCTAACATTGACACAAGTTTGACCAAGCAGAAATACACTTGAAAAAGTATTTGTCTCTTTTAACAACAACAACAACAAAATCCTTCTGTATTTGCAAATCTTATTTGAAGAATATACTCTCAGTGTACCCTGCAAAGCACAACATATCTGCCAGCTCCCCTGTGAAGTCTTTCCCTTTCCACCCAGGCAGAATTCATTGCTTCTGCAACAAGGTTCTCACAACAGGGTTCTTGTACATCTAATTGGGACATTTTACTTCTCCTGTACTGAAATCGATGGTTTCCTTATCTGGCTCCTACCCTGGATCATAAGCTCCTTAGTGGCAGACCCTGTGTAGCAACCAGTGTTTATAGTCCAGTCAGCTCCTAGTCTGGTGCCGTCTTCTTCTGGAGACTCCTCACAGTTGTTCTGCTTCTTGTCTTCTTTACTAGACTTAGCTCTTTGAAGGAAGTCAGGGAATTTATCTTACTCCTTCTTTAACTCCGTCTTTAATTCTTATCACTGGAAAGATACAGTAAATGTTTGCTGAATAAGTGAATAAACAACTAAGTAATTCTGACCAACTGTTTACCAAAGCCTAAGGAGTGCCCCACAATATTAATTATGCCACTTCTCCCTTTCCCAAGCCTCAGAGGAAGTGGGCAACTGATCAGAAGGGTGGAAGGCCAGAGGCTTTTCGTCAGATCAAGTCTTTTGTTCCGTGAATTACCTACTACTTTTAGTTATATAAACTTTTGAGTAACTGGCCTGCTTTGAACGAGTGCCCGGATCCTGAAAACTCACAAGAGGTTTTACCTGACCTCAAGTTCCCTAATGCAACAGCCACAAAAAGGGAATATCACATAATCTTCCGAGTACCCCTTCTCTGGGACAGCTCTCTCAGGTCAGCTGGGGCTGGCTAACTTTGTCTTTCTGAAACTCCCTGGTCGGGGATCCTCAACACAACTGAAATCCCTTCCCTGTAAAAGGTAATGGGCTCACGAGAGAACCTCTACTTCTGCAGCATGGCCTCAGCCTTATCCCTGGAGCCCTGCCTCCTGAGCAGAGCTCTGATCCTCAGGTAGCCAGCCCCTCTGGGTTGGCCAACTGCATGTATAACGCCAAGCCTCTCACCTTCTCTGCAGGTGGAAATCTCTCCCCCTCTGCTTTCCACCCTGCTCTGCTCAGCAGCACTAACACATGCTTAGGAATGAAATCATCTGCCTTGTTTTGCTGTAGGAAATTCAAAAACCATATTTTAAAGGATGCCGAACAGGAGTGGGGCAGGTGGGATGACTGACTCTATGTGCTATGAGTCTACAAAGCCACTCTTGGGATTGTACTCTCTGCAGCAGGGTTTCAGAGTGAGCCAAGCTGGCTATATAACATCCATGCTGAAGCAACCAGGTAGCAGAGAGTTAAAACACTTGCTCATTGGTTTTCCCAGATCCTATTTTAATTTGCTCCCTCTTTTTGGACAGCTCTGTGAAGGCAGTCTGGTTCGCTGCCTCGCCATACTAATGAGACTCATCCATCTGCCTCTGTCATTGCCAGCCTCTCCTTTCTGCTGGAAGTCAGAGATGAACGCTCAGGACAGGTCCTTTCTAGGCTGCAGTACTTAATCATTTCTAAACACGCTAGATGGCCTCAGGCAGTGAAGGCAACAAGCATTTAACCCAGGCTTGGCAGCTCTGGCTTCCCCACACTCTGCCTGTGAGCTCTGATAATGAAAAGTTGCTGTGCTTTTACTCTCCACTTAACCAGATGCTCTTTGCTTCTTGGGGAGAAAGGTTAAATAGATATAAGAACACATGCTAGTTTTGAAGGCTTTTATTAGAAGTCCTTATAGCAGAGAGAGAAGAGGATGCTGTTGTTCCTGATCCATTTGTCCCTTGGGGTTCATATTTAGACTTGTGTCCTTGCCTTTTACTAAAGGAATGATGCCTGTAGCCATCACACTTCTGCTGTTGTTTTGCAGTGCAGGAGTTAACACGGGCAGCTTGGATCACTGCTATTTAATTATTTAAAGTTCAGTTTTTATGTAAAGAATGGACCAAGAGAACCATATCAATGTTGCTTAACAGTGGCCATACCTTTATTAAAAATGTAGATTTAACATTTTTCCAGAATGGCTATGGCCCCTGATTTATTTTTCTACTCCATCTACTGCTCCATATGTCTGTGGAATCCGCCTTTTTCCCAGAGCTCATGTTAGTATAAAGCAATTGTCTGGGATGTGTAAGAATTAAGTATCCCATCATTCAGGCTAGACATGCAATTAGAAGAGTTGCACTAATTTCCACTGCTGAGACCCTGTCACTTTAATTTATCCTTACTTTCCTGCATTTAGGCCTTCTCTGGTTGGAGGCCAAGGATTTTATATAGTTTCAGTCAATGGTGCTTTGATGTAGGAACTAGAGTACATAGAAGGTTTGGAAAAAAGCATTTCAAGCTTACCCAGGGCTAGCTAAAAGAAACAAAATTGTTGTGTGGAGAAACACACGTTCTCTATGATGTTACCATGCTTGAAAAATAGTAGAAGAGAGGTTTTACATCAAAGAAAGACACCTGAGTTATGGTATCAGTACTTAGATATTCTTTCACGATTGTTTCTCTAATGTTTTTTCTAAAATATTGTTCTCTAATTTTTCTGATCAATATATTAAATAACTACTTACCTGAAATCTTAAACTATCATCTTGAAAGAAGGGCTAAAATTTAATTATTGACTTTTTTTGGTCCATAAGAAAATAAAAAGACTGTCTGACTAATTTTATAGCCATCATCAAAATCCCTTGCATGAGTTGCAGGCAGACAAGCATAACTCAGAAATACATGGAATGTTCTCATGAAGAAGTAGGAAATTTCCCTTCCTAAATATTTCCAGACAGAGACGTAATAAATAGTATGTGGGACAATTATTGGGCTTTCTGGTACCTGACATGCTTTAAACCATTCCCCAGGTTCCCGGAAATTCCCAAAACCCATTCACCTTCATTTGAGGTGGAAGAATTCAATCTTCAAGCAGCTTTAAAATCAAATATGCAAAGGAGGCAAAACTTGTCATATTTTTGGTATAAAGACATGAAGAAGTTCATTTTAAAATAATTTTGTATTCAGAGAAATACTGGAAATTTTCACAACTAATTTTTCTCCAAACTCAGTTTTAAACAATTACACTAGATGTTTTTCCTGATTCTTTAGAATGGAGACTCAGACAAGTTGAAAACTTGGGGTGCTGGTCTCCCTCTGAGCACATGATTGGTTTCCATGACTTTGATCTAACTTCTAGCACCGAGACTCTAATATCTGCCTCCTCAATTGCTTGACTTCATTTCATCTCTCAAATAAAGTGAATAACGATAACGTCCTCAGTAGATTTTGTTCAAAATAAATCCAGGTTAGTCATTGGTGCAGTCTTTCATAGAGGAACCCTGACCACTTGATAAGCTACATATTCACTTTAATAATTGAGTCTTAAGCCCCACAAGAAAGTTTAAACTTAGTAAGACATAAAGACCTTGAAAAGGAGCAGATTAGTGAACAGAAAATCTCTACATAAATGTCGCTCTGCCTCTTAAAAACTTGGGCTTCCAAGAGTTTATTGATATTTAGGACAGAAAGTGAACCAAAAAAGCCTAAGAACTTATTTTTAAAATGTAAAGATTATATAAGTTCTTCAAACCACCGGCAAGAAACACTTTTGTAATACTTTTCAGAATTCTGCTACTTGATTTCATAGTAAATATTATTATACACTTTTTGATCTACAAATAAATATATGTACTTTTTAATACATATATGTACTGTGTGTGTGCAGTTATATATCATACACATAACAAATACATGCTATCTATAAACATATTCTTTAAACAGAGAAAACATACACAGGAATGTATTTCTTGAATGCTTATTAATTCATAATCATGCATGAAACATATTGCTTGGTGGTCATACACCAAGACCAGGCAGTAATGGAATGCATCCATTAAATTGCTAAAAACAAAATGTCCACACATGTCTTAATAATATTTAGAGACACCTGGTCTCTCAAAAGCAAAGTAAATGCTAGTTACAAATAAAGAAATGATTTATGATGTCTGAAACACAAACACAATTTTGTTGGGGAGCAACTCTTATCAAATATGCAACAGGCAGTCAGAAACCCAGACGCTGTTATTTTTAGTAAGACCATATGTATTAGAAATAACATAGTCGAATAAATGGCACCCAGAAAACATCATTTCAAAGAAGAAAGTTACTGAAAGTTTTCCTGGGAGGTATTTGTAGCCCCTTAATTCAATGGACTAATTAACCAGGGGGAAGATTTGGTAGCAAAAGGAAATAAAAAGGTAGGACATGGAAAATGTTAGACATTCCTGAATAGTTTTAGAACCAGTAAAGAGTCTCAAAATTGAAAACAGAAGCAAAAGAAAACATAGCACAATATATTTTCTTGGGTCTCAGGAAAAATCTGATTGAATTTCATGTGAAAAGAACACAAAGCCGCATTCCTATCTGTACTTGTTCCACGTATTACCAATGCCTAGATGTGGGTCTTAAAAACAATGGATAAACATAATTTGTGTACTTGAACATGGACATAACACTCAATTCTTTTACCCAAGCCTGTACTATAGAGCCCATTATTTTATAATACAGGTATTCAGGCACTTCCAGTAATTAGGGAAATGAAAGGTCTGAGTTTCACCTGATTCAGGATTACTGATCTGGGGAGACACTGCAGATAACCCATTTGTATATCTACAGTTACCCACATGTATATATGTAGACTTTCTCTATTCCTTAATTGGAGATTCTCTAACAGGAAAACTCATGCTGGCAATGTGTCAGATGGGTTGGAAGGAACAGTGAGAGGTCATTTAGTCGGTCAATTAACAACTATTTATCAACTGCCACAGTGTAACAAGCTTGGTATAAGCAGGAATCTATCTTCCTGCCTGAGGCAAATCTGAACATCCACTGTAGCAGGCACATGGGCTCAATTGCCAAGGTCGTTTTATTTTACTGATTCAATAACTTGTTAGTGTATAATGAGTTAAATAAACATTTCAACACCATCCAATACAATTCTGTAGGCAACTTTGTGCATATATATGTGTGTATATGATATATATATATATATATATGTGTGTGTGTGTGTGTATATATATAGATAGATAGACACATAAAACTTGGCATCTCTTCCAGGAGATATGCCAAGATATATTCACAGCTTTATATACACATGTAATTCATGTATTTCTGTGCATATGGCAGTCAGGGGAATATATCTAATCAGTTGAACATGTTTTATTCCAGATGTTTTTTATCATATTTTCTCACTATCACTAATAAAAAATCCCCATAGTTGTTCTACTTGGACAGTTTGATTGTTCTTTAATCCCAAATCTCATTGAAAGAAGGAACACAAAGCATTTTATGTTCTCTAGAATGTGACAAAGATGTGGTCATATCAGCCACTCATGAGGCGTTGTAGACAGAAAGTCCATCTTAACTCAGAGTAAGCTGGAAGCCAATCTGAGATGCTTTATTTTTGATGACTTGCACTTCTTTTAGATTTACCTTTCAATATTCACCTCTGCCTAACTGTTCAATGCTACATCTTTCCTTCTCTTTCCTATCAAGGCTGCAATCCCCTTGCTGTCTGACAGTTGCTCACAGCCTGAAGTCTGGCCTTTCTTCTTCACTAGGTCCTCCCTCTCAGCCTTAAAATCACTGCTGCCATGTATGATCGCACCCAAATTTTGTCTTTTTCTACAAGGACTTCAAAAAATCATACTTTCTATCAAAACCTGACTTCCAAATGAAGGTTCCTCACAACTGGATTTCTAGCCCTCTGTTCTGTGATCCCTGTTTTCAATCCCCTTCCCTTGTACTCTTTCACCCAAGTAAACTTTTAGATGTCTATGAAATGCAACAGTTTTGACAAAATCCTGTTTCAGATTCTTTGGTTCTATTATCATTTGGGTTTACTTTAAATTAAAATTATCATATGTGTTTAATCTAATTTCCAAAGTTCTCATACCAGATAGATGACTCTTTTGAACTCTCCAGGACACAGCCGGATAAAAATTCATCCCATTCTCTGCATTTTGTACTGAAGTCATTGCCCCTCCCACCCTTCTATTCTATGCAGACCCCCCTCACCAATCCAAAGAACTGGCAAAAAGACTCCGAATGGTCTCAAGTCTTTGTCTTAACCATTCTCCAGTGGCTCTCACTTTGTCTTTAAAGGTTTTTTTTTGTTTGTTTGTTTTTAAGGAAAAGCAGAAATAAAAATTGAAAGCAAATCTCAGAAAGTTACCATTGATTGGGAAGCAGATTATATCATATTGCACATGCTCCTGTAAACACTTTGAAGACAGAAACTTTACTGTAGGAACTTATTTCGTTATTTTGTTTGAAAAACAACAGCTCAATAAATATTAAGTCACCTTGCTGATAATTAATGGAGAATTGTGCTGAGGGAAAACTGCTATTTGAAGACTACTGTAAAATAATGATTCTTGTTTAAAAAGCAATTTTTCTGGCTCATTTTCAATAAACTTTGCTGTTCTGTTGCAATTTACACTGACTAAGAAAGGACAGAGCTGAAAACTGTTGTTGGGGAGACCCAACCGAGTAATGCTGAATTTGGCAATCTGTGAAATCACGGAAATGAGTCTGTGCCTCCCAGGAGGGACACTGGTTCAAATTCTGTCTCCAACATTTACTATTTGTATAATCTTGGAAGGAAAAGCAACTTCATCTTCATCTCCAAAATCCACAAGGAAAACATTATTGTTTGTCACTGTATGGTGTGGCGTTTCTCTTTGCCTGAGCATTTGTGAGAGAGACACAGCCGGACTATACACTTTCTGAAAGGGAAGAATATTGCAGGCCACATGGAGGAGGGGGAGCGAAGAGAGTGGAGAAGCACCGCGAGCTTTCTTTAGCAGACTGACGATCCTGGGATGAAAATGAAGACCTTCTGTTAATCAGTTTTAGCAAATAAGCAGGGTGATTGTATGTTGCTGAAACAAGTTAGCGTCAAAGCTGAGAGAAAAGTGAGCAGGTCTCTCACCTCTTCTTGCTCACTTCAAATACGGGGCTGCCAAAGTCTGAGAACATTTTAGCTCCAAGTGATGAAAACATTGATGAGCTTGAAAGAAAAATTCTACGAAGGACTGCATGAAAGAAGAAAGTGAAGATTCGTCAATAATGAAAAAGATTATAAAGGAGAAAGATTTTAAACTTCTCTGAGTTTTTAAAAATTGACCTTAAAATTTTGTTACTGTAGTGATAATTTAATACTGATAAGGTCTCACTATTTTAAAAGAAGTTTGTCTCAATGATGAATAGTGATCACTCACATTTTAATTCAGTAGTCATTTATTTATTCTTTCTTTTTTTTTTTTTTTTTTTTGGAACTGGGAATTGAACCCAGGACATCATGCTTGCCACATAAGTGCCGTGCTGCCGAGACATATCCCCAGCCCAATAGTCCTTACTTAAAAACCACCAAAGGAAGTTGGGTGTGGTGGCACATGCCTGTAATCCCAGCACTCAGGAAGCTGAGGCAAGAAGATTGCCATGAGTTTGAGTTCAAGGTCAACCTGGACTACATAACAAGACCCTGTATCAAAAAACAAAAACAAGGGGCTGGGGATTTAGCTCAGCGGCAAAAGCGCCTGCCTGGCAAGCGCAAGGTCGTGAGTTCGGTTCCTAGTACCGGAGAAAAAAA
>NW_004955411.1:24427734-24439638 GCF_000276665.1 Chinchilla lanigera
AGCGGCAAAAGCGCCTGCCTGGCAAGCGCAAGGTCGTGAGTTCGGTTCCTAGTACCGGAGAAAAAAAAAAAAAAAAAAAAAAAAAAAAAAAAAAGATGTTGTAGACCACCCAGTGTTTAGAAAATTTGTGTGAAAGTATCTAGTTCACTCTTCTTTGTAATAAAGCTGAGTTTGCAGAATTAAACTGCTAAAAGAAAAGCAGATACAGTAGATTCATTGAAACAAAAGAGAGATGTCTGTTAAACTGCTTGATAGATAAAGTTTACCTATTACACACAGCACATATCTTGAAGCTTCCCTTTTTAGTCTTCTATTAAAGTTTTATTCTGTCTTATTTGTTCTAGAATAGGATCAGTCAAGATTAACAATTTCTTATGTAGGTTCCCATTAAGATTAAATTACTATATTTTAATATTTGGAAACTTAGGTGTGATTTGGCTTAGGTTTAGCATAGGCTTTGTACTTTAATCTTAAGGCACTAAATTTCATTTTTGTGGTCCAATGGTTGGCTGTTTATTTGTTTTACTTATTATTATGGAACATTTCAAACAAATACAAAAACAGAAGAGTGAAATGAACTTCCATATACCCATTGATTACCCTCGGAAATTATTAACTTATGACTTATTTTGTTTCCTGTATACATCTACCAGGCCCCCAACTTTCCCCAGCCTCAGATTATTTTAAAACAAATTGCAGAGATCATGTCCTTTCATCTGTAATTATTTAGTACCAGTATCTCAAAAGATAGGGAATCATTTGAACATAACTACAATACTTAAAATACATCTACAAAATAAAAATTTAACAGTTTCTTCTTATCCTTTTTATCACCCCTGCAGTACTGATTACTGTACATAGAAAATGTCTAATCTATGTCTGTACCCCTGTTTTGATTTTATTATTTCCCACTGCAGTAAATCTAATAACCCTAGCCTCTGTAATTTGCCTAGCCTGTCAACATCTAGGTGGAGAGCCTGAAAAATAACCACCTCATTTATTCCTTTGAACCAATGGCTGGGGAACCAAGGGCTGTTAAACACAGCCTGCCCCGCAGAAGGATTCAGCCAGACAGCAAGTGCACACGGCTGGGTGAACAGTCTTAAGTGTGTTCTCAGTTTAGTATTTCATCCCCTCAAAAAAACACATATTATTTCAAATTAGTTCCACGGCATCAAATGTAATAATTTATGAGGGAAAAACCTGTTCAGTAAATGTCATAAACTAAATGATAATTCTTTTTTCCAAATAACATTTTTTTAAAAATAAAACTTAAAATTGTAGACTCTAAAGTCAAGTAAACTCAGTTTCAAATTCTGGCCTGAACATTTACTGTATGTGTTATCTTGGGAATGGTGGGCTGATAAATGTTCAGTAACCATTTTTTGTGGCATCTGCCCATTTCCACAGTATATATTTCCCACCATGCCCAGTTCAGGTTATCACTATGACATCGCTAAACATAACAGCTGAAAAGAAGATATGTGTAATTGGTTTTTTCAAGCTAGTATTAGTCAAATGCAATTACCACTGGATCTTTGACAAGTCACAAAAATTCTCTAATCCTCAGTTTCATAGATTATAAAACAGGGAGTATAACAGGAGTTACCTAGTTATGTAATTGAGATTACATGAAATACTGCATGCAAAGCTGTTTTAAGAATTTTGGAACTTATAATACTAAAGTTAACCTTATAGCATTATGAAGGTTGTCACCAAAGAAGATTGTTTTCCAAAACCAATTCTTTTGAAATGACTTTTGATGATTATGATACACATTTAATAAGTAGACTGATTATCTGAGATGTTTGTAATAATAAGGCAAGAAAGTAACATAATAATATGGAATTACTCTGAGAGAGAATATTACTATATTCAACATATTACACTAAAAATGAATTCAACCACAACAGTTCATGGTTAAAGGGAATTTAAATCTCAGGTAAAAGGAGCATTTTATTTTGATTTCTATGTTCTCAGCTATATGCCTCTGATATACTACATTCCTTTTTCTCCTCTTTGCTCTCAGCCTTATCCAAAATATAGCCACACAGGAAGTACAGCTGCAGAGATCCAACAGTTTGTTCCACTTTGAAACTAAAACTTGTGCTTATGAGCATGACAACCAAAGCCTAGGCTCCAATGGTTTCAAATGTCTGCAAAGTGAACATTGTAAGAATATAAAATTGACTTAGTTGGTAACCAATGAGAAGAGGAAAATTGCATTTGTTAATTACCTTTAAAAAGCACTTTCTCTAAAAGGGATCATTTTAAAACGTTCCTGTTGACTGAAAGCCTCCCTTTGATGGTTTATTCTTATTCGCCTCTGAATCTTGGGCCTCAAGATTTCTTCCCTCTGCTGAAATCCAGAATCTTACTCTACTTTATGCCTCAGAAGCTCAAAGAATGACCTCAGAAATAAGCCATGTTTGAAAATGTGTCCCATTCAGAACCCAAATCTCCAACATGGCGGCAAAGGAAAAGAAATCATGTGTTATTCTGCTATACACCCTGCTTTCTATTAGCTGTTCTGTACAGTAGAGCTTACAACTAAGACAATTTTATTTTACTTACTGATGGCACAATGTCAGGAGCTTAATCAATAGATATATGTTATAAAGAATGATGTCAATACCTTACCTATGAGACACAAGGTTTAAAGGAAGAGAGTATTTCATGAATTAAAAGGAAAAATTATCAAATGAGGGTTATTTCTCATAGCACACTATTTAGAGGAAAGAGAAAGTCTTAGAAATGAAATTCTCCTATATATTTGCTCTAGAGACTCTTCAGGCAATAAAACAATAGCTTGTGAAAAGGGATGTCATTGGATACCCTAAAAGAAAAAATAGTCCTTCCTGAAAATAGTTTCTTTGAACCATGGATGGTGTTATTTATGAAGACTTAACCTATATAACAATGTTCTCAGGTTGTTCCATAAAGAAAAAGTTCACAAGATAAAGAAAAGCCTGAAGGATAGTGATACAATAAACTTCAGCCTCCAGGGATACTGGCAAGGTGCCCTCTCTCTGAAAAGTACACTCTCAGTCATGCTTTTATGTCATCTCCCTGTTAGCTTCTCCTCGGGACTCTCCCCAGACCTCAGAAGGACAAGTATGACTTTTCCAGGTTACCCCTAATTATGGTTTGAAGAAATGACTTGTTCTGCTTGCTTTTATTGTATCCATTTTCTGTCATCAAGAAAGAAAATGCATCCATCATTTTTATTAACCATACAAAGCCAACCAGGTTTGTCAGAGACTACACAACCATGTTAGCTGTCGTGTTGGTTAGCATTTTTAAACTTATATCTGAAAATCTTCCACTCAAATATCAACATTTGAACTTTTCATTTCCACATGAGACATAAATCTTCCATAGCTGTGTGAAGTCAGCTAAATCTTGAACTATCTTTTTGGCAAGGAGAGAGAACATAATCAGGATGCTACAACCCTACCCTAATTTTGCTCTACACAGGGACAGATCTTCATTTCAAAGTTCCTTGCAGACTAGAGTGTGTGCACCTCAATCACTGTTGAAATGTGCATTTCTGCACAGAGAGACAAAGGAGTTGATTTTTACTCCCAAGCCCTTTGCTACTTAAATAAAGTTATTGGCTGCCTAATGAATGTTAGCTGCAGTACTCCCTGTGGTCAGCGGGGCTGTTGTTTAATGAATTGCTTAATGTGCTTGATTACTGTTACAATGTTGAATGAGGAAAAGGCAAGAGAGATTTGAAAGATTCACTGGAGGATATGATGAAAATGAATTGGATCAATAGGAACTTTTTGCTCATCTCTGAACAGCACATTATGGGCTATATTGTTAGAGTTGGAGGATAATGTAATTTTGTGGCTTGTTGTCTTTTTATAATTCAGAAATATAAATCTCCTTCGACAGTGAGTTTTAGGGCTGGCCTTCCTGGAGTTATAAATGATCCCCAGACTCTAGCCCTGGTTACTTACACGGACAGATAAATTAATTAGGAAAACTTTTATGCCAATTACTTTATGCCCTTGGCTTTCATATGTTTCTGAAGAGCAGCAGCTAATTAAAGATATGATTCATAATTACTGGTCGATCGAGTAGTTGAGTAATGGAATCAGGAACTGTTCCAAAGAAAATTATCCATCACATCATTACTAATTGTTACATAATACATAAGGATGTAGAATTCAAATAAAAAATTACTCACTTTGAAAGGTTCATTCAATTTTAAAAATTTAATAATTATAAACATGAAATGAGTTCTTGCAATAGTGAAGCACATAAGTAAGAGGTTCTTTCTTTTTTTTAAGAAAATACTTCCCCTGTATATACATGAAATAGACCCAAATTATCTCAAGGCTTGTTCTGTCTCTTTCCTAGGCAAAAGTAACTTAGAAAGATAGTGGTCAACATGCACTGTCTTTTCTTCCACTCCCACCCTCCCAATGTAATATTTGCTGAGGCCCAGAGTGCCTGGATGGAAGGAGCTATTAAGGACCACCCACTGGCATGCATTGGATTAAGAAAGTTCCCAGGCTCAGAAAAGCTAAGAACGTTAATACCTGGAGAATACTGAAATCTCCCCATAGGAGACAGTTATCAAAGCTTGTGTATATCCCAGATCTATCCTAGCTTAGGATAAATGTAGGTTTGAGGGGGCACAAGGCAGGCAATGGACTAATATCAGACAGCAAATCTTTATATGGAAAGAGTAAAAGGAGGACCCCAACTTTAGGCTGTGGTTTATGTTCAGTAGAGTTAGGACTTCTGATCTATGAGCTCACCCTTCACAAGTAAGAGACTCTTCATTTACCTAAACCCATCTTCCAAACACCCTGGGTGGCCACCTCAGAAAATTCCCTTCCTCTTGTACTTCTCCCAAGGTTTCCCTGCTTTTCTCCCTCTTCCTTTCTAATCCTGTATCATGAAAACTGTGGTAAGAGTGCCTAGGGTTGTGGCTCATTTGTCCCATCCCCAGTACTCAGTGTTGCCATAGGACCCTGATGGTCAGTCTCATCTCCTCTCCTGAAATGCCTGTCTAGCTCTTCTGATTAAATACCTAAGGAATAGCAAAAGGATAACCAGGTCTTCACCTGTTCAAGAAACACTCATTGCCAGGTACCATGCAGGGTTCTGGAGAGAAAGCCAAGAGGTATAATCAGCATCAGCAAGTCCCAGCTAGTCTCCCAGAGCCGCCTCCATGAGAAGGGCTCTTATGGGGAACCTCCAGGATTCAGGTAGACAGCAAGAGGCCTTCAGGGTCTGGCCTGTAATAGACTTCACATAGATCTACTGGTGAGAGAGGGTTAAATAAATCAGAAGAGGCTTTGCCATATAACTGAAAGCTCCTTGGAGAATGATGGCTTTAATTTTAATTTTAATGTTGGAAAACAGAAGCGTGGAGGTAGGTCATCCCATCTCTAAGGGCTGAGCTGTGCTGAGGACTGTGAACGGGTTAGACTGAGGACAGCCTGGACAGAAGTAGGTAGCACAGCAGCAGAGAGAGAAAAGGCCCCAGGTGGAAAGGGTAAAGGGTGATAAACCAAAAGAGCAAGTACCCAGCACTGGTCTAGAAGCCCCAGGCAACTAAAGACAAGTTGTGAGGTAGAGCAGGAAGACGTCATCAGATCCACATGATAGGCATTGAGATGACCCTGGGCTGTGCTCCCACAGAGGAAAGAAGACACAGACAGAAATGTGAGTAAACACTGGCTGTAGGAAGGCTAGTGTGTATTCTCTTTCCACAGAGAAGCAAGTGCAAATAACATGCGTTCAATCTTTAATTAGAAGAATGCTTCATGTTTTCCTTCTGGCGGGTCCCACTTACACTGCAAGTAGGTAAGAATTCTTCTGCAGCTGAAGGCTCAAACCTCAAGCCCATTTAACTAAAATCTTCTTCTCAAGGAGCAGTGGGACTACTTAGCAAGCAATTTCCCTGTGCCCTACTGGCTAAAAGTTCCCTCTCTTAGACAGAAGCAGCTCTCTGTTTTGAGCCTGGAGATTTGACCAAGCAGTTTCAGTTGTCTTTGTGTCGGTTTCAAAGCATCAGGCCTTGGCAAGAGCAGCGAGTATCAAGTGCAAAAGAAAGAAGAAAAAAAAGAAAAGATTTCAGACGCACCACCTGCTGAGTTTTCCCAATTTAGCAAACTTATGTGAGGTCTGGAAAGAGCAAATGAGTACTTTTTCGGAAACCAGATCAACCCTTTATTCACTAGATGGCAGCTTCCAAAGGCTGCTCCTAACACTACCCCTAGAGGACCCGAGGGAAACCTACATGGCCCATTACAGGAAATTTAATCAAATACATCCAGTCATCAGTGAATATGTCAGGAATGGGGCTGTAAAGCGTGTGTCTTCTGTTCTTGCACAACTGTGTGGCAGGCTGTTTGGAAAATGGAATTCTGTGGGCATTAGAAACCATTTCCTTAAACTACAGCAGGGAACTCAAAACACACTTCAGACGAAAATGTTTCAAATAATGATGAAATGAGGCGTCTAAAAATCACCACCTAACTCTTCTGAGAGCCCAACATATATGTTCTGGAAAAAAAACACTTAGCAGTTTCCCTGACTCAGTACCTGCGCCTCCTTTCCATTCCTCTACCTGGTAAAAGCATAAACTATTAAGACAGATGAATATCTAGCAGATTTACACATTTAATTAGTATTCCCTCTACTCTACTCTATGTAAATGAGAAAAGTTGCTACCAGATTGTGCTCTGTGAAGGAACAGATCCCCAGCTCACCACTGATATGCACTCAACCAGTGCAGATGTGTGCAGAGAAAACTGAGTGGGAGGGAACAGTCTGTTGCCAGGACTCCCGCTGACTGCTCTTGTGGCCACAGCTATCAGCCAAGGTCTTAGTTGTCCCACCCAGCTCAGACCAAAGTCCCCACATGGAGGAGGCGCTCACCAAAATGAGGAAGGAAAGCAAGGCCCAGAGGACCAGGTCTCTTTCCTCACCTTCACAGTAGGACCAGCCCCTGACCTTTCACGGAGCTGGCCTTGGACCTCCACCCAGGCCAGGTGTGGAGAAAAGAGTTTACAGTCGTCTCTTACTGTGACATTCTCAAATCTCTGGGAACAGCGGCAGCTGCTAGAACACAAACTATGTGTGACTGTTTTAAAGATGATTTGTTTAAGAAAAAACTGTACGTTTGGGCTTGGCAAAATTGTATTTTATGCATTTAAAAAATGGCATTCTCTGTTGATGGACATTGAACACTTGCATGGTCTTTCTAAGGCTCCTGAGAGTGGTCGGTCTCTCAGGAGTAATGATATTACATGACTCTGTGCCAGGATGGTAAATCACGGGGGAAGTCAGCCTGACAGTATTAGAACTAGTGCTATTCAATTGTCAGCATTTGAGTTGTGTCACAAGGACCTCACCACATAGCTGAAAGGCAAGCTGTGCTGTGTTTTCCTTCTCTGCACTCATCTTGCCTAGTGATAGATAATTATTTCACCCTTTCTATTATGGTATGTTTAAATGCAAAAGAGTTACCAGTATTCATTGGAATCACTCTTTAACACTTTCTTCTTTAAATAGTTTTCTGACTCAGAAATTCCTGTGTAGATTTTTATTTTGAGCTAAATTCTCCCAGTGTGGGAACTCCTTAGGATCACATTAAGCTCTTTGCAGCAATGAACTATTTCAGTCCTGTAGTGCAACATTTAAAACCTATCTTTGTGCAATAAATAAATGAGTTATGAAAGTTCATTTAATGTGACTATCAACTATAATAATCATTTTTCTATCTGACCACAGAGCCTGTGAGACTTCTGATTTTTGTACCAAACTAGTCTCAGGCAAGGTCACCAGCAAAAGGGATGCAAAAGTATAGCGTTTAAAAGACATCAAGAGAACTTCTAACACTGGAAGCTGGTGTTTACATGACCCTGACTTCTCTAAATTATCTGTGATTTATCTGAGTCCTTTCCATTTTACCTTTAGAGGTGAGGGTATGTATGATATCAAAAGGCACTTTCTCTTCTTTTAATGTCACTTTCAGTAGGAAAATGTTCATCATTTGATGGCTTCCTCTTAAAGTATCACCCTTCATGGAATCTCAAAGTTGGCTTAGGAAAAAAGCTTATGTTTCTGAGCACTTTGCAAAATACAGGCAATGAGAGTGTCCTGTGCTGGAATACATATGAACTTTAAATAGCATCTCTGTGTTGACAACAACCAAATCCATCTTTTGCCTGGGCTTCTCTCCTGAATGTGACAGACACACATACTCAACAGCATACTCTGCATCTTGTCTTGGATTTTCAATTAGCATTTCAAACATAAATGATCTCAAACTACATGCCTGGCCTTGTGTCTTCTCTGCTTGTTTTGCCCACCACTTTTCCATGTCAGTAAATGGAAAATCTAGCCTTCTATTTAGACCAAAACCCTGCAACCATCCCTGACTCATCTGATCATCTAGCATTTTCTATCCAATTCATCGGTAGATCATTTGGACTCAACTTTCAGTGTCTCAGGGATCCAGCCATTTCTCATCCTCCGCTGCTTACATCTGATTCAGCCGTTGTGCTATTGTCGCTTGCCTTTGTAACAAGAATGACCTTCTCATCCTCACACTCTTGTATCCTCAGTCTATTCTCAATAGAAACAGGAAAAATGGCACTATTTTACAATGTCACATATTGTTCTTCTGTCGAATCTTCCAATGGCTTTCTGTTTCTCTCAGAGAAAAATTCAAAATTCTCACAATGTGTACAAAACACAATAATTAGCTATTCAATCACTTTCTGGGTGCTTTTCCCATCACTCCCCTCCCTTTCTTTCTTCCCGTATTAGCTTTCCCTTCTCTTGGTCAAACTGCATCCCTCTGGGTTCCTCAGACAGATTCACATGGCCCTTCCGAGGGCCTTGTAGTAGCTGTGCTATCTGCTTACAATGTGCTCTCTCTCAGGTGTCTACGTGACTGGCTTCCTCCCCATTAGCCTTTTTTGGGATCAGGGAATAGCACCAGGAATCAAACTCAGGGCCTCACACTTGCCAGGCAGGTGCTGCACCGCTGAGCTATACCCCAGAACCACCATTAGCTTTTTACTGCGACCTCACTGACCAACCTACACAATTAACCTTGTTCACCTATATTATTATTCTTAATATACTTCATGTTCCAAAATAGTTAAAAATGTTTACTATTTTTATAATTTCCTATTTCATACCTACTACTAGAATGTGAATACCTTTTGGAATAAAAGTCCTTAGATTTTAATTTGTTTCAGAATTTCGAACAACAGCTAGCACAGAATAATTTCTCAAAATATATTTGATGAACAAAAGAAAAAATGTGTTTTTAAACAGGATATGGTCTTATACACCTGTAACCCTAGCTTTTTGGGAGGCTGAGGCAGGAAGATCACAAATTCAGGTCCATCTTGGGCAATTTAGTGAGATTCTGTCTCAAAATAAAAACAAAAAATAAAAAAGGCTGGGGATGTGATTTATTACAGAGATCTCGGGCTCAATTCCCCGTGCTGAAAAGTAGTGTTTTTAGTAATTTTCTTAGCAATGAAAATATTGAGTTTGTTAAGTCTAAAGGTTAGGAAATAGTCAATTAAATGTACAGTTACAACTGTACCACTGATGCTTGATTTCTCTCAGCAGTATTACTTTAAACACACATTAATGCTAACACTGACTTGCAATTGTAGTGCTAATATAACACTAAAATATTTTCCCCTGTCTTTTATTAAGCATTAGAAACATCCCAGTTCACCCTTTTTCACTCTTTCACTCTCACACTCTTGTATCCTCAGTCTAGTCTCAATAGAAACAGGAGGAGTGGAAAGGTTAGAGTTAAAAAATAGGTTACAACTTAAAGTATACTTAAAATTAGAATTCTCTTAAAACTGTATTGTTTGGTTTTTCTGTTATCTAAAAACATTAATATGAAAAGATTACTATGACAAGAAAGTTTTTCTCAGGGATCTATTATAAATAGCAGCTATGTGTTTAGAGCTCAATGCTCCCATAAATATGAATATTAATAACATTGAATCTTTATGGCTAATTTTGGGGCTGAAGGCATCGTAGACAGTAATGTGCATTTACCGGCTGAGTTTTTAGCTGAGAGATGGACCTCAAATCATGATAGAGATTGAAGTGTCATTCTCTGTGAAGTTTAAAGCAAAGCACAGAAGAGAATAGCATTTTTGTTATGGCTAAAAGAGGTGTCTTCCGCCTCACAGCTCACCCCCATCTCTGTATAGATTCTGGAACCACTCCCTGAAGAAAGAGCTCAGGTCAGCTGAGTAGACATCCTTACCTTACCACCGGAAGGACCAAATAGAAACACTGTAGAACTCCCACTCTGAGGAACCAAAGGAGGCCGCGCCTGCAGAACTGCTTCTGAAAGGGAGTCTGTACCTAACTAACTAGGGTGTGCTGTTCACCCAGGTTTAGGAGTAGAGCAAAACACTGCTGGCATATGGAGGAATTGAAATAGAGAGGAAGGAAAGTCCAAGTCGCACTGTCTAGTCCTTTCTCCCAGATTCACAGATCAAATAAATGGCCCGTCCTTGACTAGACATTTGTGAAAGAGAAAAATCTGGGAAACCCTCTTCTCCTTACCATGGATCACTGGCAAAATGTTCTGCTATGGTGAAAGACAATGAAAAGAATTCTTTAAGGTAACCTAATCATGCATGCTCAGTTTCTCATCTCTTTCACATCAAAGAACACTAGCCCGGCTAGGAGAAAATACTGAAGCTATCTGAGCCTAAATAAAATATTTTCTACCACTCTGGCTTGTACATGCATCCGTACACAGTCCTCCTTCAGATCTGAACTAGCATATGTTTTCATCACCATCCCTAGCAGCAAACCAATCCTCCTGAAACGTCTTTTTGCTCTTCTAGCCTGCTTTAGGAAGCCTTAATTCTGGGAGTTTCAGATGAAATATCACAACATTTGTTGTCATTGTAAAAGATCATTGAATATTCCGTGGGCACATGCCATATGTTTTGAAGGAAGATGATAAGTACTGTTTTGTCACTTTTTCTTGGCAAAATGGAGTGAAAACAAAGACACTTTCCATACATGAAGCTTTAAGAAAATATTGGGAAAAAATATTGCAAACCAAGTTACAGTGTGCCACTTTTGAATTTTATTGGTTAGAAAAGAAGTTCACAGTTATTCTTCTACCACTTTACAATAGATAGTTGTTTGCACAGAGCCCTGGCCAATATGGCACAACAGCTTATGGAAATATGTGTAAGGTCGGCTCCCTGAAATGAATGAGGACCTGTTTTTTCAATGTATGATGAATTCAGCATGCAGTTATTTTCCTGACTAAACCCCGTAGACTTATACCAAGGAGTGAATTTTAACAACATGACACATAGGTAAGTGCTCTGCAGTGGGATTAAGGTTCACATCACAGAACTGAAGGCTTTAAACTAGTACAGATAATATCCAAGGGAATAATAAAGAGTAACACTGAGTAATATACACACACAATATCATACAAGATAGGAAATCAATGCGAAAAATTAAGTAACCATTCTACAGAAGATTGTTTACATTATGGCAATAAATGTATGGAACCACAAAATGTATAGACATTCAAATTTAGATGTTCTAGTCATTTATTACTATAGAACATCTTATAGTTAGAATTGAAAAACATTTAATTGAAACATTTTAGAAATATGAAATGTTATAAATCTTAAATGCTGTAAGTAATACTACAACAGCATTCATCTTCACAGTTAGAATAGTAAATGCAAGTGCTGTCAATCAAATGAGAAGCATAGTATTATTTAAAGGCTGAAAACCAGCCCCAGCTTGTTCTTAATTTATAAAATATTCAGAGAACTATAAATAATGCTCTCAGGGGAAGGAAGGAAGGAAGGAAGGAAGGAAGGAAGGAAGGAAGGAAGGAAGGAAGGA
>NW_004955411.1:24439738-24496862 GCF_000276665.1 Chinchilla lanigera
AAGGAAGGAAGGAAGGAAGGAAGGAAGGAAAAGAAAGAAAGAAAGAAAGAAAGAAAGAAAGAAAGAAAGAAAGAAAGAAAGAAAGAAAGAAAAAATTTTTTGGTACTGGAAATTGAACTCAGGACCAGGCAGGCACTTGTGCCACTGAGCTACATCCCCCACCTAAGCATTGCAACTCCCCTTCTTGAGAGTGAAACAGCTCCAAGTACCAACAAGACCTCCAAAAAATATTTTAGGCCTCTACAGTTGACACAGAATTGTGATTTTCCCCAGAAAACAGCTCAAGCTTAACTTCAGAAAACTGAAATGATTTGCCTTCACTTTTGTAGCTATCAAAGGGGCTTAGATGTAACACAACTTCCATCTCAGTATGAACTCGTCCTTAACTCATTCGAGGTCACTCTTAAATGGTACAGAGTTGTGAGAGAGAGAGAGGCATATGGGTGAAAGAGTGCCCTGAATGAGGATGTGAGATCCGAATGCCAGTGTGGCATATGGTTCCTGTGCAGTGAGCACAGACGTTGCCGTGAAGATCCACCCTCCTCCTTCTTGAAGAAAAGCTCGTGTGGCCAACTTTTGAAAGGGTCATGTTTACTATACAGAATGGGTCTGCTACCAGCCCTGCAGCTCCTTGATACATATTCCATCTCTCTAGAAGTATAATTGGCCAAAATTATGATGGCAAGGAGGAAAATAAAAAACAACAAAAGGGCTTAACGATATGCAAAAGCAACAATTGCATACATCTTTTCAAAAGTTAAGCTCATACTACCAAGTTTTAAAAGCTACCCACGTACTGAAATTGTAGTCATATCTCCAACAATTTGAGCATTTAGCGAATGACCTGAGCAGGATACTTAGGTAACTGGATTTTTTTCTCTGCCATGTGGGTTTAGCTGGGTGTCCTGCCAGAGCTCACTCCTTGCATGCTGCTTTGCCAGACACAACAGAGACAGGCGCAATCACTGTGATTAGCATCGCATGAGGAATAGACAGTCTGTGGCTGAAGCAGCAGGCTCTGAACAGCTTTCTAACCCAGCTATGACCAGGACATGTGATATACCTGGCAATTTGCACAATTACATATGTGGTAATTTTCTCTGGTATTCATTATACCCTTCACAACTTCATAACATGCATGTCTAAATAATATTGACTATTTTAAACACTATAGGTTGAAGTGTATTGTGTCTGGTGCAATGCAGCCCACTGAATTTTTTATAATAAATTGGGAAGTTGTGCCTATTACTTTTTATTCCCCATTAAATTTGGGGAATGGGGGTGCCATATAGTAGATATCTAAGAGATATAATCTTAATGTATTAAGCTATAGATTCTCTGAGTCACAATAAAATTCATATTATCAATTCTACATTTTACAGTATATTAGAAGAGCCCTCAAATATACACATATAGAATGTTCAATTCAATTCAAATCATACATTTGAAAAATGCATAAAACCCAAAGAGATTTTTTGATTTGCTTAAATTCTCTTCTGTCTGTCAGGTCTTTGAGCAATGTTTTATAATCCTTGTTGTTACAATACCCCTTACCAACCATTGGCTCATCTGGGAAATGAAGACAGAAGTGTCTTGAAAGACTTTTCAGAAAATCTACCTGTCTGCTATCTCTGTAGAGGGATTTCCATTCAGTTAGAATCAAATGCATGCCACCCAATTAGACCATCATTTCTCATCACTTGCAAAGACTACACACTGATCAAAGCAGCAGCAATAATACCAGTAATGGATCTAGTTTGGAGTTTTGATTTAAAGAAAAGTGAGCATTAATTTTTAATTAATATAATTCATTTTATGAGAAAAATTGGACTTATATCCACTTCTATCTAGTGAACATACTGGATAGAAATGGAGTGGACAATATAAACTAAAATTAGAAGTCCTCTTGTATACTTGTAGAAATAACTGACTCACATATTAAATTAACTTCTAATACTTTGGTTTGGAAGAAGAGCAAGTTGAAATTGAAAATACAAATCAAAATTATGGGATATATCTTCCTGAAGTTTTGGGGGTTTTTTGGTCTAAATATTTTAGGAAAAAAGTTAACCAAGAATTTAAATGTAACTCATAAAGAGATATTTTTTGGATTCAAGATTGTAACATCCAGTTAGAAGCACAGAGTTTCTCTAATCTTTCATCCTTCTAGTGATTTACACATATTAAAATTCAGAATGATAACTGGATGAAAATTTAGCTGTTATCTCAAGTGTGTCCCAAATAAACCTCAACAGCCTACCATCATTGTCACCTCTGTCACTAGCTCAGAGCACTCAAGCCTCTGGGTTACAAGGGAGAGTTGACTTTATTTTTCTGAGATTTGATAATTCAGTTAGGAGCCTAAACATGTAACATGATTTTAGTGTTACATTTCTTGCCACTTCTTATAAACAGGTAATGTATGTCTCTTTACTGCCTTTGGAAAACATCATGAATCCAGAGACTATGTAGTAACCCGTTGACCTAAATTGCTATTGCTACCTAGTGATTTAGTTTAGCATCCTCCAAAGTACCTTCTACACTAGCAGAACTAGTTCAAAACAGGTGGTGGAGCCTTAATATCTTCAGGAATGAGATGCTGAATACTTTTAAAATATTAGCATTATCTTTTTCAATGTAATTACTCTTAGCTTATTAGGTAAAGCACTTTGAGAGAGGGAAACAACTCAGAAAGTGTACTGATGTCAGAGGACAAAGTCAAGAGTAATAAAACGGTCTCAAGCTCCAGATCTGACTTCCATGAGCAGGGTTACCCTAGATAAAACACATTAACTTGAGTTGTTCTCGAACTCTCATGTTTTTGTTATGTTATTGTTTAATGGGTTGAGTTAGAGTAGAAGTCAAGAAACATTTTTCATAAAAGGACAGACAGTAAACATCTAGGCTTTTCTGACCACATAAGATTTCTGTTCTAGTCTTCCTTACTTTTTAAAAAAGGGTTAAAATTTATTCTTATTTCACAGGCTATACAAAAACAGGTGGTTGCCTGGTTTTAGGTTATAAGCCATTGTTTTCTGTTGTGCGGATTATAGAACAACAAACATTTCTCATAGTGAAAAAATTTCATAATGCTGTAATTAGCTATAAATTCAAATTTCCCTTCCATAGAATATGCTTATACACTAATACCAGTGAATCCTGGTAACAGCGAGAGAGACAAAGAAAGAGAGACAGAGAGAGAGAGAGATGGGGGAGGGGAAGAGAGAAGAGGAAGGGGAGAGGAAGGAGAGAGGAGGGGAGAGGAGGAGAGAGGAGGAGAGAGGAGGGGAGAGGAGGGGAGAAGGGAGAGAGAATGCTAACATCATCTCAAATGTTTCAAATTTTCAAATTACTTCACAACTCTCAATCCACCAAACATTTGTCAATTCTTACATCCTAGATAATTGTATACTACACAGAGAGTATTATGTATTCCACATGGCTGACTTCCTATCCTGAGGGATAAATATTATTTGTACAGAAACAATAAAACAAGCTGAACATTATCCATTTGTCAAATATAGCTTGCAAGATCATCTCACCAGTACATCAATAGTACGTTACATCATACTGGCAACATTCCAGAGTCAAGGGCAAAGGCCGAGTGTAACTCCAGTCTTCTACAGTTCTGTGGGTGGATATCCCTCTGATCATCAATAGCTACATTGATCCTTTGGAGAAAAAGTCAATAAAAATTTTGTATGCTTATTTGAATTTTAAGAAATGGAAAGTATCATTTATTGAGCACCAACTATATGTTAATCACTTTAAATATTAATAATTATAAAAGTATAAATGATAATCACAGATACTTATGAGGCCATCCTCTGAGCCAAGCACTATTAAAATGACTCTATATGTACTAATTCCTTGAAACTTAAGGAATACCATATAAGTATTAAGTATTATTACCAGGCCTATAAGGTAGATATCATTGATTTTTCACAAGTGAGAAAATAAAGAACTCAGGAATTTAAAGTAGAAACAATCCTAGAATCAAAGTCAATCACCTGAAAACCTCTGTTTCATTTTCTTTCCTTTATGATTTTGTTAATGAGGTAGGACAATTTACTTGCATGCGTAATTACTTAGGCCCAGATTAGCACTAAAATTTGAATCCATCTAAGTTCAAATCCAAGGTGCTACTTAGCCCAGGAAGCCAAAGGTTAAATAATAGTGTAAATCCTGGGATTACTCAAACACAAGTTCCTTTATCATATTGGTTCTATGGTGATACCCAGAATAATGCTGTATTCTCTGTCAGGACTGAAATACAACCCAATGTGAAGTACATACATGTGAACATGTCAAGAACCTATTATGAAATTTTAACCAGCTGGAAGGGTAATCATAACTTCATCTGTGAAGTTATAAGCAATGAGTTATCCAACAATGCCACAGCACTTTAAAATGCCATGGTAGATTGGAAAAGCTAATGTAATCATTCTAAGGCTATTATGATTCCTGATTTGAAGGAGAAAGTAACTTGTCTCTCTAGCATCTTATTCCTAGCACTCAAGTAGAAAGGGCTGAGGACAATCCTTCTTTTCTAATATTTGACTTAAAAACTATAGATGCTAAGCTTTATTTTAGGGGTCTCATTTAAGGCCTAAAGTCCCATGTAGCATAAAACTGATTAAAGAGACCACAGATATGATAGAGCACTATGGACCCAGTCAGACCAGGGATCAAACCTCAACTCCAGCAAATACTGCTGCATGCCTCAGCCTCCTCTCAGAAGAGGTCAAAAATTACAACTTCCTGGTAGGGTTGTTCTAGACCTGGAAATATATTAAGTAGAGTGTCTGATAGAAAATAAATGTCCAACAAAAAATAGCTTTTATTGAAGGATATCTGTGGTTTAATATATCATGAAAGAGACTTAATATCGGTATAGTGCAACCAGTCCTCCACACCTCCCTTATTTGAATGTTATGGCCTCATAATTATCCATAAGTAGTTACTTACTGCCAGAATATATAAGCCATAACACAGCCTATCTTTTTTTTAAATTTATTTTAAAAATAAAAGAAGGAAAACACATTAACAAACAGACAGCCATTTACAAAATAGAACAATACAAACAATACAGAGTTACAGACAAAGTGGTAGGAAATTAACAATGCTTGTTGTATTATGTATTGATATCTTCAAAGAACAAAGCACAACTTTAGGTCAAAAATATTTATCTTGAGGTAGAAATGTCAAAGTTTTTTCCCTTTATCTATCTATATATATATATCTACTGTATATCTATATCTGTAGCTGTATTTATATCTGTAGCTGTATCTGAATCTATAGCTATAGCTATAGCTACAGCACATATTTTAGTACTTAATACTTCTCTCCAGAATAAATGGAAACAAAACCATCATACACGTAAAGGTATTCAGAAGAGAAAGCATGAGAATATACAGAAAATATTTATTTGGAGATTAAATTATTTTAGAATATAAATATAGCAGAAAAACCATCTATAAAGAAGTATAATTATAGAAAGTAACTGCTCCTTTGTCAAAGATAAGGTGGTTGAGTGTGTTTGTAGTTGTGTCTGCATCTTCTAACCTGTTCCATTGATCCTCATGTCTATTTTTTTGCCAGTACCATGCTGATTTTATTTTTTGCTTGTTTGTTTTGTCTTTTGGTACCAGGAATCAAATTTAGGACCTTGCATGTGCCAGGCAAGTGCTGTGCCACCGAAGTATATCCCTATCCCACCATGGTGATTTTATCACAGTAGCTTTGTAGTATAATTTCAAGTGAGGGACTGTGATGCCTCCTGCCTTGCCTTTATTACCCATGATTGCTTTGCTCTTCTAGGCTTCTCCTGGTTCTGGATAAATTTTAGGAATAATTTCTTTAGATCTGTGAAGTATACTAATGGTATTTTGATTGGGATTGCATTGAATCTGTGTAACAGTTTTGGGAGTACCACCATTTTCACAATGTTCATTCTTCCTATCCATGAACAGGGAATATCTTTCCATTTTCTGAAATCCTCTTTGATCTCTTTCTTCACAATTTTCATTGTATTGATCTTTTACTTCCTTTGTTATTTTTTATTTATTTATTTGTTTTTTTGGCTTTTCTCCGGTACCCGGAACCGAACTCACAACCTTGCGCTTGCCAGGCAGGCGCTTTTGCCGATGAGCTAAATCCCCAGCCCCTTCCTTTGTTATATTGATCCCTAAGTATTTCAACTTTTTGGATGCTGTTGTGAAGGCTATGGTTTCCCTAATTTCTCTCTCAGTGAGTTTGTTCTTTGTGTTTTTATTTTTTTTTTAATTATCTTTAAAATAAAAAAGAAACTGCTTATAGATGTTAAGCTGTGGTGTGGAAGATATAGCTAACTAAATGTTAGCAATATGAACTTCATAGCTCTGTTCCTCGTGGGCTTTCGTATACAAAAAGTTGAATGTTCTTAATGAACTGTTTTTTCCTGACATTATTGTGTTAATTTGGCTCCTGGAAACACAAAGCTAAACTGCATGTTCAAACTGAGTACAGATTCAGCATAGCTTTAACACAATCCTTTCCTTGCCATTTTATTTAAATGTTTTCTTTGAAATATTTCTACATGGTAGAAAAAGTGTACATACAATACAGAGAAAATAATAAGCCTTTCTTCAGAGTCATTTGAAAGTGCGTTTGCCAACATGATTCTCCATCACCTCTGAATATTTTAGTGTATAATTTCTACGGAGACATTCCCCTACATAACCTCAGTAAAACCATCAAAATCAGAAAATCAGATTGATACATTATCACAATAAAATCCAGAGATTTCACTCAAGTTTCACCAGTTGTTCCAGTACTGTCATTAGTGACAAAAAGATGTCCAAAATTATGCACTACTTTAGTTGTGTCTTTTTCATCTCCTTCATTCTCAAGCAAGTCCTCATTTCATCCTTGACTTTCACAACCTTGATATTTTGAGTAATGCAAGCCAGTTTCTTTGCTTTTAAAAAATATTTACTAGCACCTTTGCAATATATAATGATCCTGATGAATTGCTATACGCACATAACACATCTTTATGCTTTTTCTCCATTTCCTTTCATTCCTCTTTTTTCATAGCATCAGATTCATTTATTTATCTTATAAGTCCTGATGAAGTTAATTATCATATATAGAAACTAACAACCAGATTAACAGGCCAAAAAATTCATACGAAACACATAAGAAAATTATACTATAATGCTCCCAAATTTGGTTTTGTCTGATGATTTTTCTTTATAATTAGATTCAGGGTTTTTTTTTTTTTTTCAATTTTTGAGAGAAATGTTATACAGAGTATAATCAGATGGTGCATTTTATCAGATGGTACCTGATTTTGATCTATTTACTTTTGATTCTGTCTTTATAAAGTGGAGTTAGCCAGGTTTCTCCACTGTAAAAAGTTGCTCCTTTTCTCTTTTTAACTACTAATTACTTAGGGGAAGATACTTTGAAGATAGATAAATATTCCATTCCTTATCAAACTTCTATCCACTGCTGTTTAGCATCTATTGATGTTTGACAAATGGTGATTTTCCAATTAAATCAGCTCTACGATGTGTAGTTGAATTGAATCTTTCCTCCTGCACTTATTAGTAAAAAAAGCTTCTTAACTAACTCATTTGTGTGTTCATAGGAATTTTTTTTTTATTTTGAGGCTCAAGTCATCATGGATTTGTGTCAGAAGGAGGCCCCTGAAACTGACATCAATGGTGTTGTGCTACAGGCCCTCATCTTTGGACCTTTCTCTTAGTTTCTGTCACAAGATGCTCCAGGGTTATATTTTACTTCTCCAGACTCATCTGCAAAACCTACTATTTTTCCAAGGAGATCTGGATCATTTTAGTGGATCATTTCATTTTTAAGGAACTAAGATCTGAATACTAAATATATTCCTTGTCATTATGGTGTCATTGCTCCCAGACTCACACGCTTATGAATCTAATAAAACAACAGTTTATTTCAGCATTCCCCTCTCCACACACTCAATTCCATTCTCCAAAAATTATAAACCTGATTTCTATTATTTTCATTGTATTAGCTGACATAACTAAGATATTATCCTAACTACATTTATTATTTTAGTATCTTCTGCTCCTAAAGATCTCCTCACTTAGCATCCAGCACCTTCCTCTGGGCCACTATCATCACGTACTCATTAGGATATCCTTTCTCATTGCACACAAAGGTGCACCCAATACATTTCAGGCTGCTTCTGCCACTACCCCCACATGGATTCCTACCTGGGCCACCTGTGCATAATAGTATTGGGACCAAATTATTCAGGAAAGAAAGATAGGAAGGCAGGCAAGTAGAACAGAAAATTGTCCTTGCTCTTTTACTTGGATTTCACTGTAGATTTTTCTTCCAATTTTAATCATTGTATTGTATGTTTCATAAGCTGACATATCCCATTCAAAGGGTTTAAACAATGTAAAATGATGCAAACACAAGTTTCAGGTGGAAGAATTCAAGAATAGCTCTGAACAGAATGAAAGAAGAGGGCTCATCAAATCTGCATTTTAAGACCTCTCAGAACATGAAAGTCTGTTTTCAGTAACATGCTTTACTCCACAAAAGCCAAGACAGATAAAAGGAATGGCCCCAGGAACGTTAGTGGCACTTTTGATTCCATATCCCTTCTTACTCACACAGATAGTGTACACTACTTGTGTGATCTTGAGCATTTTACTTAATGTTTCTATGAGCTGATTTCATCATCCATGAAAGGGAAAGGCTTGCTCCCTTGCCAACCTCACAGGAATGTCTGTCATTCTGAGTTTTGTAAAATATAAGCTATTTTGAAGTTCTCAACAATAGTCAGTATATTCTGAGTCTTATGACAGAAAAAGATATACCATCTCAAACTCATGGTGTGGAGCTCCCTGTGGGACTCCCTTTAGATTTAGGATTAAAGCAAGAAACAATTCCTTAGTCAGTAACACTATGCTGTAGCCATATACAACTTGCTTTTGTGATCTAAAGGGAAAGCCTTCAGCTCTTACGCGACCATAAAACCAGCAACTGATAGTATCCAGTAGGAGACAAACAGCATGGTCCATGAAACAATGGCGTCACCTAAGTGGACAGAACCATAGATTTGTCTAACCAAAATACTGTCTACCAGATGGAAATATGTAGCAAAATGTAGGAATCGATAGTCTGGCCTCTGCTGCCTTGGTCTATAACTTACTGCATAATGAGAAGTAATTAAGTCAACTGTCTGAGCCCAGCTTTTCCATGACATGTTATGGGGTCAAGTGGGATAACATACGTGGAAAGACCTGATTTATATTAGGCTTTTAATAATTAGTAGAATCTGAACAAGTTTTCATCTGATTCTTTCATAATGCTTGTTACAGCATTAAAAGTAGTGACAAAAGCAAAATAAAAACACGAAACCAGAAGCAAAATGTACACCGAAGAATATGATAATAGCTGAAAAAGTCTGGTACACCCATGGCACTGAATATCAGGCAGATTAAAAAAATGACAGAAAATAATATGAAGAAGCAGGTATACACATTCAGTTATTTTCCCTTCATTTAGACATTAAAGAGATTTGCAAAAGAAAATAAAAATCAGAACAGTGTCACTGCTTTGTTTTCTGTTGGAAAATATAGGTATTTTTCATTAAACATATTGTGTTAACATGTAAGGATTTGCTACTGTTATTTTAATCAAATTAACATATAATTTGATAACAATTCTAAGCATCAAAAAGAAACCACAAATATCACTGCAGGAAAAAAGCAATAACCTAAATAGAGACTTCACAAAAAGAAAAAGAAAAGCTGAACTTTTAACTATATAAAAAGATTTCTCAGTCTAACTTTGGAAGTGGTGTGAATCCAATTGTTTTTGCTACCAGTATGAGTATTTCTAAATATTTATTTTCAAAAGAAACTAAACCTAATTGAAATCTAAAGATAAATAAAGGAAATCTTTTTCTTTTCTAATTATTTAAACCAATAGCTACATGGACACTGAATGACAGAGCTGGAATTTAAACATGTTGAAAACAAAGTCATTAACAGACGAGGTGGTTGCCTGATGCTCATGATGGATGGAATATATTACATCCATCTGCAGACAATAGTTCCTAATATTTTGTCAGTCCACCCTCATGAGTGCTGTGAAGATCAAAGAAAGATTTACAGTGCAAAAGTCATTTGATAACTACATAAATATGAGAAATCATAATTTGTTTCAGAATTACTCCTACCTAAGAAATCGGAGTCTTGTGTGAGTATTTTGGGCTCACAAGTACTGTAGACAAACCGCAGGATAAACATACTACAGATAAACTGCAGCAGGGAGATGGAGAATCACCCAGCTTCTTGACTAGCTATGTAGTATGTAAGGCCCTGCAGGCGAGAAAGAAGTGATTGTCTGATCAGAGGCTGCACAATGATATTCATAGCTATTCAACTGTATATACAGCACATCCTCAGAGAAACATAATAGTGCAATATTAAATTCAGAGCACAAAGTTAGAGAGAAGAAGAAAATCCAGGCAGAAAATAAATGATAACCACACTGGGGCATCTTTGACCATAACTTTGGAAGATAGAGGGTTAAAATGCCTTAAGATGTCACTTGTGCCTATATATCGTCACTGCTTAATTCATGGTTTTGGGAAACACAACTTGCAGACCTCCAAGTACCTGGGGATATTCTCTGCCATTAATTTGGGTGTAGTACTCCCTTTGCAACAAGCAGGAAATCTAGGGGAGAATTAATGGCAGGATAAAGCTTTTACTCAGTACACAATAGTGGCTTGTATAAGGAGGAGACAGTTAATTGCAGCATTGGTGTCTGTGCCAGAATTCCCAGGTCTATGCACAGAAGCACTTGTTCTCTAGAGAAAGTCATCAAAAATAGTAAAAATGAAGGCACCTAATACTCATTATTAAGTAAAGTATGCCCAGATGCCATGGACCAAAACCCCTCTGTAACTGAGCAGATGCGTATTCCATACCTCAGATGATGCCAGGTCACAATTTTTTACCCTGCACAAAAACAGGGTTTTCACATGATGCTGAATATCTGTGTTTTTCCTTCCTAGAAACCCCTATACAGCAGAGCACCTATGGGGTTACTAACTGAAAGATATTGCACTCCACTGGAAACAAAATTTCACTGTTCTCAAAGATCTACTTCAGGAATCCCCTTAAAGATTTTTCCATTTGTTTATGCAATAAGAGATTCTATTGTGTGCGGCTGTTTTTATAAAGGAAAAATCAGCTAATCCAATCTCCTATAATTACTACTTATCTTGTACTGTATCATTGACTTTCCCTGGAAGCTACACCTTCGGTATGACTAAGTAAGAGATGCTTGCTTCAGAGATCACAATCAGGGGATACTAGGACAAATTGAGATGGACTCTGTCTTTGTGTCCCTGCCTCACTGCTATTCAAACAGGAAATAGGATGCCTCCAATTTCACTGATTACCAGTTTCAGTATCAACTTATCAAGACAATGATAGGCCCTTTACAAACATCCCCCTAATGTTATTTTCTCAACAGAAGTAGAAGCTGACCTATAGTTCCTGGAGCTATTGTAAAAGAGCACATTGTATTTGCCTACTAACTCTTTTAGTCTTGCTAGCTGGCTAGTTTATTTACTGTAATTGAGACTTTACCCAAAGAACTCCAACAGAAAGCTCAAAACCCGGTTTTCCTATGCTCTCTAGGAATTCGGCTTCATTTATATTCAACAAACTTACTGTTTCATGTCAGTAAAGCTGATCTTAACATTAAAATTAAACATTCTTGGGCCAGGGGTATAGCTCAGTGGTACAGTGCCTTTCTGACAAGTTCAAGGTCCTGAATTTGTTTCCTGGTACCAAAAAAAAAAAAAAAAAAAAAACCAAGTTTCTCAAGAAACTCAAGGGAGGCACAGTGCAAAGCAGAATGCTTGTGTCTGTTTTTTTTTCTGCGAATGAATCTGCACAAGGGCTCTTCGTACCTCCCAGGTAGAAGGTAGTTGTACTTTTGCAAATGTGTAATCACTGTCACAGACGTTAATTGAAAGACTAGAGGTTTTCAAAAATGTCAGTATTACTCTTATTACTAAATATATTGGGTCTGCCTCCATGTCCTGAAATAAGCTCTGTTCTCTCATCCAAAACGCTACAACAGGCTACATCACAGCTTCATATTGCAAGCGGAGGAGGGCTGCCTGAACTGAGGAGAGAGTACGTGGGCAAGAAATATTTCCCTCTCAAAATGGTGGGAGAAGATATGTGGTAGTGGGAAAAGCACTTAATTTGCAATCAGGTGATTTGGATTTAACTCCAGACTCCATTACTTTATTAGCTCCTGTCCCAAGCTTCAGTTGCTTCTTTAAAATGCAAACAATGAAACCTAGCTCTCAGGGTTATTAGATTTTATTGAGATAAAATATGTGAAAATGTTTTGTAAATAGTTAAGCAATACACAAATATGATGTCTCCATCTTTTATGGATTTATCAATGCTATTAAAAATTAGAAATTAAGGGCATGAAGTCATAAAATGTCAAGACTAGAATATTTCTTGTTGACTGTCTTGTTTTAATCTAACTGCCTCATTTTATAAATGAGTCAAAGTGCTATTCTATTTAACAATCATTTATTGAGCTTTACTATGTACGAGCCAGGCTCTCTGCTGAAGCTAGGGAAACAAAGTTGATTAACAGGGATCCCTGGAGGAGTTAAGATCCAGGAAAGGGAAGCATCTGCCCCAGGTTTTTACAGCTTGGGGCTTAAGAGCTAGAAATAGGATCAATAGAATCCTCATCTCCTGAGCTCCTGCTCAGGACACTCAGCTTTCGCCACCTATTTATTAAGGTTTTTCCACCCCCCCTAAAACCACAGGAATTTATTTAAATTCTTTGAACACTCTAAAAATACCAACTAATGCCCAGTCAAACAAATGCCACTTTCTGCCTCAGATTAACCTGGGCTCATTCAGATCACTTTGGATAAGATATATATAGAATCCACAATGCTTTTCCAGACCTACCAAGACAAGGTTCACCCCTCAGCATCCCATAGTGCTTTGCTAAGACCATTATTATTACCTTTACCATCGCATATCAAAATTATGTTTTTTTCCATGTCTGACCTGTCTGTTCATTTATTGGTTTAATGAACATTTATTGATTTCCTATCCTGTGCTAGTCACTCACCTGGAGCCAGGAGCTCATGAATCAAACACTAGAACCCTTGTCTTTAAGGTGCTTACAATTTGATTATTGACATGGAAAAAAGATACTACATTCTGGGGTTGTGAATATATTGGGGCATTGTCTGATGAGCTAGAAACCAAAAACAAGCTGCAGACTTGTATTAAATAAGTATTAAATACATATATTATGTGGTCAGTTTTATACAACTATTGCATTTTGGGGTGAAAAATTTCAAAAATATTTACCTGTAACCCAGATCTCGCTTAAACTCCAGGATATATATATGAAAATTCCATAAAAATACCAAATTTTACCTGTGTAGAACTACATGCATCATCATTAATCCCCTTTTCCCCATTCCTCTATCTTCTTTATTCTGTGTTTTCTATCTCATCAATGAGACCCCATATACCTAGTGTCTCCAACAAAACCATAAAGTCACCCCGGATTCCTGCAACTCCCTTATTACTCATATCCAGTTGGTCCTGACCAGGGTATCATCCAGGAGATTCTTCTTCATGTCACCATCTGTGAATTTAGTCAGGGTCCCTACCATTCCTTCACCAGGTTACTCCCATGTTCTTTAACCCTACCTTCCTCCCCTTCATCCCAATCTATGCATGGGAAGACAGAGGGACTTTTTTGGAGATGCTTACCACAGATCATTTCACTCAGATATTAAAATGATTTTAGTTGTTACTCATCACCTTTAGAATGAATTCTAATTTCTAGCATAATATTTTAAAGTCTCCTTACCTGACCCCTTTTATCTTTCTGCTCTCTATTTAACATAGGCTCCGTATCTTCGAGCCATATGAAATTACTTTGATTTTCCTCAAGGAAGCACAGTTGTCTCTTAGTCATGTCGCATTGACCTTAATTTTAAATTTAAATTTACTTCAGTTCATTTCAAACTTTCAACCTTCCAGAGAGAAATAAGTGTCCCTTCATATACTTCCTTAACATTCATGTTTACATCTATTTTATTTTTCACCACTTACCATGATTGTTGTTTTATTTTCTGTCTCCCTGTTGGTCTTTTTTTACTTTTCTCTCTGAGTTTCTTTTGACTTCATTTCCCCTCTTAATCCCAAAGTCAAGTACATTTTAGGTACCCACTCAGTATGTGTTGAATAAATTAATGAAAGAATGAATGCTATAAGAATGAGGACAAACTTCCCAGCAAACATTTACTTTAAGCTGAGATACATGAACAGTGTATGAAAGAGATTTAAAATTTTATGGTGTAAATTTGTTAAATAAAATGCCCAAAACTTATAAAAAAATGAATAAGTGTGACATAGTTAATTTCTCAGACACTTAAAATGATCACATTAGCAACTTAATATATTGCACCTCTATCAATCCTTGCTTTACTAACTGGTTTAGTTTCAAAAATAAATAAACATTCCTAATTTTTCCATGAAGGAAAAGTGGAAAATGAACATACTGTTTGGAAATATAAGTAAGAAATAAATTTAAAATGGCAATAAATTTGATCAAATATAAATTAAAATGGTTCTTTCTTGGTTCTTGACTCATAAAAGAAAAACTTGGACATAGCGGCACATGCCTGCAATCCCAACTGCTTAGGAAGCTCAAGTGGGAGGATTAAAAGCTCAAGGCCAGATTGAACAAGTTAATGAGATACTGTATCAAAAAAATTTTTAAGTACAAGAGATCTGAGGGTATAATTCAGCAGTAGAATGTTTCCCTAGCATGCATGAAGTCCTAGATTTAATCTTGGGTAACACACACACATACACACACACACACACACACAAAGACGTATGTTGAGGAAATTCTCCTGAAGTATCAATAAGCTTTTCTGTAAAGGATAGCATGTAATCTTTGTCATACACTATTTGATTTTCTTAACATAATTTTTTAGAAATGTGAAATCAAGGGTCATTAATAGTCTGTTCCAGGCAGTTTTGGCCTGTAAGCTGGAGTCTTTACACTCCATTCTACATAATTATAAGGCCTACATAAGGAAACAAAATCACTAAGAACAAAGTTCCCTAAAGATAATGCTGTGGATGTATCTATAATTTTAGACTCCCAAAACTATGACCAGATGTAATTCTATAAGTCTCTTTTATTAATATTATCAACTTATATTTAAAAGTGATTTCAATTTTCTATCACTTTTCCCCAGAATCCCAACTGCAATGATTGGAGAGATACAGTATCTAAAAGTTGAAACAGTTCTAGTTCAACACTCTAACCAACTAAGTAATCCCCACCTTATTGACAATAACACACCCACTCCATAGTTTTTAAAAATATGGATGGGGAATCTCATGATATAATAGAAGAAACCATAAAAATAGACAAAAGATAAATCCCTCCTTTGTGAGTTTCAGCTTGTACCTAGTTAGCTCTATGACTGTTAGCAAATTACTAAACTTCAGTTTCCTCCCATATACCATAAAGGAATACAGCCAAAGCAGTGCTTCCAACATTTAATGAGAATATAAATCACTGTGATAAGGGGTATGAGATTTTGCATTGCTGACAGGTCTCAGATGAAGTTGATGCCATTCACCTCTGGACCATACTGTGAGTAACAAGTAACTGGGTGATTCCCGGGAATTCTTGTAACTCAAAAATGTAACCATGTATTAAATTTTGTGATGGCAGAATAAACTAATTTCTCTCACACACAAAAGCTATATTAGCCACTTGGTATGGGCTTAGACATTTTCTGTTCCTTCAACAAGTGTGCATTGCAATTACTGTTCCCTGGATCTAAGCCAAGTGATCTGTTCATGTTTTCGCTTAGGCTTTTTGACAACCACTCGCCGGCTAAATTCCTTAGTGTGGTGGCTCTCAAAATTTGGTGTCCATCAGTATCACCTAGAAGGCTTGCAGAAGTAAGTTCTCCATATCTCTCCCACATCTACTTTATCCAGGTTCTGATTCACTTACTCTGTGGTACAGAGTATGTAAGATTTTGCATTTAAATAACTTGCCAAAAGATTATGAGGCTAATTTCTTCACAGAAATCCAGGGCAAATTAATTGTTGGTTGGCATACATTTGTCCAGATGATTTCTTTATTTTTCAACCTACTGTTTGGCCTGTTTATATGTTTAGGAAGAGTATTGCAACTGTAATACAAAGTGCTGGGTAAAGTTCTGTTTTTTTTCCTTTACCATTCTGAAACTATAAGCAACTTTCATATTCATCAGATAGAGAAGTGACGCTATGAATTGTCACAGATTTGCTATTGAGTTCTGGAATCAGAACAAGGTTTTGAATTCCAAATTCTGAAATTCTTAACCTCTTTTACCTGTTTTATCACCCATAAAATAGACTGATAATACCACCCACACAGTTGGTTTCAACAACAAGAAAGATTTCCTATCCATACACCTGCCAAATAGTACAGTCTCAACCAATGGCCATTATTAAGTATTTTTAAGCCCTTGACTTTATAGAAATATATTTTCTGACAACAGGATACAATCAAAGACACAATCTTATGGCATTCCATTATCACTAATGTTTCAACTCGATTGTACTCAACCGATTTTTAGTCACATTTCACAACTTAATGGTTTCATATTTTATCTCTTTTCCAAGTATATTAAATGAATTACTGTCAAATGTCTTAAAGAAACCACAATTGTTCACATATATTTTTATTTTTAATTGTTTCATAGTACTGTACAGATTTATGGTGTACAATGTGACATCTCAAAATCTGTGTACAATGTATAATGATCAAATCAAGGTAATTGGCATATCTACTATCTTATATACCAGTGCTCTGTGTTGGGACCTTTTGAAATATTTTTATTAGCTTTTTTGAAATATTCAATTAAGTCAGCCATTAAGAGGCTATTCTTCCAACTCTCCACTTGAGCCCATTAAACATTCTCTGCCCCCTTTCTCCTACCCCTCCTAAGCTCTCACAACCATTGCTCTACTCTAATTCTACAAGATGAACTTTTTATCATCAAATAGAAAAGCTATGATAATTTTTTTCATTTAACATAATTACCTCCAGTTCCATCCACACTGCTTCATTTCATTACTTTTATGGCCAGATAATATATATATATTATATTATTACCCCTGTTGACTCCCTGTTGACTCCCTATGGACTCCCTATCTCACCTATTATGACTAATTCTGTAGTAAACATGCACTTGCAGGTACCAATTGCCAATATATCACTTACTCTTTTGCAATTATAACTCACAGACAGATTGCTGGATCATATAGCAGCTCCATTCCTAGATTTTTAAGGAACCTCCATATCATTCTGCATAATGACTGTAGTAAGTTATATTCCCATGGACACTGCATGAGACTTCCCTTTGCTCCATATAATCCCCTAGCATTTTTTTTTGTCTTTTTGTTAATAGCTATTCAAACCTGAGTGAGAAGTTATCTCATTTTGGTTTTGATTTGAAGTTATTTGATGATTAGTGCTGTTGATCACTTTTTCATATTCATGTTGAATATTTCAGTTGCATTTCTCTACATCAATAATGAAACCATCAAGAAACAAATCAAGGAAGCAATCCCACTCATTGTAACTACAAAAGAAAAAAACTAGGAACAAATTTTAACAAAGAAAAGCATGATCTCTACAAGGAAATTACAAAACATTAATAAGAGAAATTGAAGAAGAAGAAGGAAGGAACAAACAAAGGAAGGAAAGAAGGCAGGCATTTCATGTTCATAGACTGTAAGAATTAATATTGGAAAAATTCCCATACTACCCACGGAAATCTAGAGATTCAGTGTAATTCCTTTCAAAATATCAGTGACATTTTTCATAAAAACAGAAAAGCATTTCTAAAGTTTATAAGTAATCACAAAAGATCCTAAATAAGCAAAGAAATCCTAAGCCAAAGCAACAAAGCTAGAGGCATTACAATACCTGATTTAAGAGCAGAATACAAAGCTATAGAATCAAAACAGCATAGTAACTGTACAAAAGGAGATATAAAGGCCAATGGAAAATAACAAAGAACCCATGAATTAATCTATGTATTTATAACCCACTGACTTTCAATAAAGGCATACACTGAATAAAGGAAAGAAATCCTGGAGAATGAAGGGCATGTAGAGCTTTTCTCCCCGTCCAACACTGAGCTGAGTCTCTGCTAGAGAGAAAGCATGGCCATTTAGGGAAAGCCAGTTTGCAGGAATGGACAATGCCACAGGGGCTATGAGGCAGGGTGGAATTACTTACCACCAAAGGTTCCAAAATGAGGTGAGCAAATCCTATATGTGAGAAGACTCAGGCCACTCCAAAAGGAATCCACTGGATTAATCAGGATAATAAAGGTGTCCTAGCCAAGAAGGGTAGAGTTGAGTTCTTTAGTGGAACTCTGGAATCAGCAGAAGTCTCTGTTAAAAGGGGAGCCTGTTTCAAAGGAATCTAGAAATGAACACAGAATCCAGAGACCTTGTGGCCACAATTATGCCACCGGTAAATATCAGTGAACAGCTTGGGAGGCCCATCTTCTGTCTCTGAATCCATTTTTCTTTGCCCCATTTCATAACATCTCTTCCATACACTGTCCTTTCTTCCAAACTTCCTTAGTCTTTCCTTACATAGAAAAATCTCTCGTGTCACCCATATCTCTGTCCCTCCCTCTTATCCATTCTCCAGGTTGAAGATGAGATTAAGTTCCTGTAGACCTACACTAGTGTTTCTAGATACTAGTGTATCCTGTTACTTCTGCTTCCCCTCCCATTTTAGGAAAGAGGGATCAAAATCATTATGAAATTACATACCCACTTTTAATCCCACTTATCTTAGAGATCTTGGTATATGCAAATGTAATTTCAGAACAGTTTTAATTGAAAGTGTATATGGTGGTTAAAAATGGAGCTGACATTATTTCTGACTTTCCCCCACTGTTTTTGTTTCGTTTTCAATAAACTTTAGAAGAAAAAAATAGGAACGACACATAAATATATGTAAATAAGGAGCTTTGAAACAAGACCTTCACAAGCTATCAAGGTGGCAGACCTCACAAGATTCTCTACTACGATATCCACCCTTGCCCTATCATAGGGGACCCCAGACACATACCTATCCTTGTATAGGCAAAAGGAAGAAGTGTGCCTTGTAATGGGGATAGGGTTCTTTGTAAAGACTAACTCTCAATACAAAGGTGACGTATAAAATGAACAATAAGGAGGTATAGGAGCTTTCCCACCCAAAAGGAAACTATAACAAGAAATGTGTTTTCCAGGCACCCTTCCCCACCAAAAATTCAAATTCTATAACTACTAAGTAAGTTGAGAATAAATTGAATTGGTTTTTTCATGTGTATATTTTTAAAATACTAGCACCTTTAAAGGGCATTTAAGTTTTTGTTTTTACTTTCTAATGTAAGTAAAGAATAAAATTAGAGCATCTATATACAAAACTAAATAATTTTATACATAAGGCATGAATTTAACCCTTTTGCAAAAGCTAGAAGGCACGGGCTCTTGACTCTTATGCAAAAATTCCAAATTAAAATCATAAGGAGAATGGCAATATATGGGCTTTACTACCATGGATGTTCAAAAGCAATTTTCAATTTTTCATAACTTCATTTTAATACATAGATTTCCTCAAATTACCCAGGAGAGCTTTCTGTGCTGCATGCTAGGCACATAAAAGTTTAAATGCAAAGTTCACTCATTTTGGAGTCTGGTTTAGAAGAGAGGGGGAAGGCGGGGCTTTAAAAATTGCTTTTGTAGCAGAAAAAACCCTGCATTTTAAAGACTTGCCTTGACCATGTTCTTTCTTCTCTTGCCTGTCCACAGTGTCTCACTAAAATTGAGATCAGACCAATTAAAGCAGCCTCAACATGATTCAAAGTAAAAGAAAGATGATGTTTTAACAGAAACTGAAGGAAATTGAGGTCTATTCCATACTGTGAGCTTGAAGAGTTAGGCAAAGTTTCGGCATCCCTGATTATCTGTAACAGTTAATTTCTCATCTACTTAAAGGAAAGTCGTGCTTTTTTTAATTTTACTATTCTGGTACATCTCTTTTCACTCTCTAGCCCTCCCCTGCATCTCAGCAAGAGAATTTTTCTTGCAGAAACCACAATATCACACACAGCAGAAAGGTAAATAAGAGAGAGTAGCCAATCATTCCACAGTTTGGAATCTATATACATACATGTATGCATATGCGGTGTGATCGGTATATACGGTGAACGAGGCCACCGAGTGACATCTACAGAAAAACAGAAAGCTTCGGTGTGAGAAGAGGTTCATTGAACCTTATAACAGGATATGACAAGTTTCAGCTTGTTGGGTACAATCAGTCACTTGTATGCTACAGTCGAAAGAAGGTGTGTTTTAAAGTGTGCCATAAATCACGGATCATGAGCAATGCATTTCGATCACGCTACGTCAGGTTGCAACTTTTCAAGAAATATCATCATGGAAGATGAAACTTGGGTTATGGCTCTGATTTTGAGATTGAGATTCATAGTTCTCAAGAAAGCCATCTAGGTGGCTGTGGATTTAGCTCAGCGGCACAGCACCTGCCTGATTAAGCATATGGTCGTGAGTTCGATTCCCGATACCGAGAAAAAAAAAAAAAATCAAGAAAAAAAAAAAAAGCCATCCAGTTTTCCTCAGGTGAAAACACATCAGTCCAAGCCTAACATCGAGGTGGCGTTGGCTGTACTTTTTGTGCAAGTGGAGTTTGTAGCCAGGAACATTATAGTGAAATCTGAATATTTTAAAGGCTTATTACTTAAAAATCATGTGAGTAGAAAATGACCAATATCTAAATCTTAACATTCTGTGCCATGCATTGCTTCTGGTACAGCAATTCCTGTCAAGTAAAAACACTATGGCGTGTCCTGACCCGCCGATACAGCTATGGCACCAGAGACTTCTGGCTCTTCTTAAAATCGCCATGAAAGACTCCTATTGTGGGGGCTGGGGATTTAGCTCAGCGGCAAAGTGCCTGCCTGGCAAGCGCAAGGTCGTGAGTTTGGTTCCCGGTTCCGGAGAAAAAACAAAAACAAACAAACAAAAAAAAGATTCCTATTGTGAATCAATTTAGGTCAGCGAGGTAGCCACAACCGCACAGTTGAAGACACTCATGAGAAAGGACTTTCAAAATTGCTTCAGAAAGTGGCAAGAGGGGCTGGGGATTTAGCTCAGCGGCACAGCGCCTGCCTGGTAAGCACGAGGTAGTGAGTTCGATTCCTGGTATGGGGGAAAAAAAGAAGAAAAAAGAAAGTGGCAAGAACTGCTTAACAAGTGGCAAGAATGATAAGAATGATGGGATAAATATATGTAAAGCAATGGGAACTAATGGCAATGTGTCTTTTGCTGTAATAAATATTTTAAAAACATTCACAGTATGCTTTGATCACACCTTGTAGTATGCTTTGATCACACCTTGTACACGCTTACAAAAGACTCGCAAATATTCGTCATGATTAATACAGAACAGTAGTTCCAGTGATTTCCAATATCTAAATCTTAAACGAAAGACCTGAGTGACACAATCTCTGGTAAAGGGGAGTCAGCTCATTTTGCTGAGAAATTCTCTAGTATTCGAAGGAATAGCCTGACCTGTGCCAGGGGTTTTAGAAAGTTTGGCAAAGAATTTCTCAGCATACCAGCTACTATAGCCTTCAGGACCCCCACAGATTGACATAGCCAAACCCCAGAAGTCATTATATAGATTGATAATGCAAGAGCCCTGTGGTCTAATACCCAATGATTTAGACTATATCTTTAAAAATTAACAGTGCCAAATGTAAAAGAAAAAGGAATGCAAAAGTAAATGAATAGTACAAATAGTATATTATGAATAGTACATTTAATATATATGAATAGTATATTATAAGGGTGATAATCCTTGTATCTTTTCATAACCTGTATTTCAAAAGTACTTCATAGAATTATAAATGAAGAAGTAGCTCATGCCACATTCGTGTACTCCAGAAGCTAGACAGATGTGAGAGGACAAGGCAGAATCCAGCTTATACCAGTAACATTTATTTTAGGCTCTGGGTCTTTTATAAGGAAGAGTTCACTTACCTTTTGAGATTTAGATGACTGTTAGGAACATTAAATATTAAAATGAGCTTTTTAAATGCATGTGAGACACAGAGAAGCAACCCTTTATGTTTTATGTAGGATGTGTATAACATATTCAGATTATCTATTACAATATCCGCATACACATTTTGGTTATAAAAATATGCACCACAGGCAGGTTTGGACAATCACTCATGTGGAGTGTCATTCTCTTTCCTTGGGAGTGAGCGGGAAAGGAGGTGAGACAGCAAGCTTTCCCAGCCCTCACTACTGGGGAGAGGGAATTTCTGAGTTTGCAAGAGCATCAGCTTTGCTTTGACTTGACTCCAGCTCTGCTGGAGCTCAACTCTGCAACTTCTCTTTCTAGTTTTCTTCATGAGTAATGCACCCTGGGGTACAGCCAGGACAGGACAAAGTCAAAGCAATTTCAGGCACAGATGATCCTTCATCATGCAAAGATGAAGAGAAAGAGCAAGAACTTTCTTAAGTGGGCAAATGAAGAAAAGTAAAGTATGGTGATCCGAGACGGAGAAACAGTTCAAAAAGACTTACAGCATGGGACACTGACCCACAGGGGTAGATCAATGGATGTCTTTAAAATACACATTCACAACTATACCAACAAAAATACAGCAAGATAGGTGATGTTTTCCTCATTTTATACATTCGACGGAACCAGGACAGAACCAAGGCCTGCTTGTGCTTGGAATGTCTGAAAGAGTTCCACAGCCTGATTGGGTTTATCTTGAGCAAATGAACAATGTAGAGTAGTGATGGCAGAAATTTTAGGGCTTTCAGTGATAACAAACACCGCTGTGGCACACAAGAGTGTTACACTTTCAAATTTTGGAAGTTGGAGGAAAAGCTGGAAATTTACACTTTTATGTGGAGTTTTCAGATTTCAAACAATGTGTGAACCAAGTTAAACACGTCTGACCAAAAGAAAAAGAAGGAGGTGACCTTGTCTTAGAAATAGACTGCGTCTGAGAAACAAGGTATCTACGGGTATTTTGGAGCAAAGGGTGACACGCTGAGGTCAGAGTTATGGAAAGACAACCTAGGAAGTGACAATGGGTCTGTCACAGGTGTCAGTTTGGCCTTATTGAGTTTGAATTTTAAAGACTGCAGATGTGCATTTGTTTCTGCTAGAATTGCATGGGTAGGACTATTTTTTAATTGACTAGCCGGAGTGGCAAGCTTTGATAACTTTAGATCTTGAAGTGAGATCAAATGAGAGAAATGACTCCGCACCGGGAAATGAAAAGATCCATTTTGGTCTATGGGTCTTTTGAGAAATGGCTGTGCAAACACTGTGTCTATCTGTCATAAAAGGGTTGTGTAATTAACATATGCAAAACACCACCGCCGTCCTGCTGGAAGCTAAGTTCCCTCCCTGGAAATTCAGCCTCTATTTATTTACAACAAAATAAAGTGGACCCTTCTGGAAAGAAACACGGCTCCGTGGCGGCCCGAACACTGTCGCAGCGATGCTTTAAATCTTTTATATCTCCCATACCTCCGGGGGCTGGTGCTGGATGGTATTGAGCCAGGGCCCATAAATAATTTATGCTAAGTAGCAATTTAGTTGTTTGGCTTGAGGTAAAGAAATCCAAGAAATTCATAAATAAAGTTCCCATTTTTGCTTGTGTTCCAAAGTTAATTTATGTTACTCTACAATTAACTAACATAAAGGTGAAAAAATATGACAGGCCTAAGGTACAAACTCTTGCTCATAAATCTGCTCTATCTTAACTAGTGGTGGTTTAGTGATAGTTACCTAGTTCCCTCTGTCTTGTGCTACTGAATAGAAACTTTTTCTTGGTCAGATTTCCTACTACTTTGTGGATCTGTAAATGTATAACAGTTGAATAAGATCCCTGAACATGACAAGGAAAAAAGGGAGATGAGATCTCAGACAGCTGTAGATGGAGTTTCTGCTACACCTAAAACATTGTATTTCTTTATAAAAAATATCAGAGTTAAATATGACAAATGCTCACAGACTTTCACTCGAAAGGGAGAATAAGGACTCTGAGAACTGGGCGCAGGACAGGCCATCCCAGATTCCACGAGGGGGTAGGGGATTAAGGGGGAGCAGAGAACCTTGCAATTCAGATTCCAGAGGATATAAAGAGTAAGAAACAACTGTGTGGACATGAACAGCTTAACCTTCAATCAGGCACAGAAGCCAAGAAAGCCCGAGGTCCCCATAGTCAAGCATCAGCTGGCATCTTCAGCATAGGCTCTGCTTTCACTCAACAATGCAAAAATATCTTCTTTTCAGGTTCCCACTGGAAACCTCAGCCTGAAATTTTCTGCTATAACAGAAAATTGTTCCCCAAAGTCTCTCTGAGACAGTTGATATTGGAGATGATGTTTCTCTGTGACATGTGACCTATTCAAGCCTGAAGATCTTCCAGGCTTTATTCATGTAGCAAGACCGCAGAAAGCTGCATAGTTAGATTTCATTTATTATTCATTTATTCAAATATATTTATTAAATGCCTACTAGGTGCCAGGAGGAAATGCAGTAGACAATGTGGATTCTAACATGCATAAAAAATCCCCATACTTAATCAGTTTATGGACTAAAGGGAGAGAAACAGAAGAGAGAACCAAAATTTCAATAGTGGCAGGGGGCTGGGAATTTAGCTCGGGGGTGCTGTGCCTGCCTGGTAAGTGTGAGGTCCTGAGTTCAGTTCTGTGTACCTTCCCCCCAAGAAAATGATCAGTAGTGTGGTAAGTGTTATGACGAAGTATATATGAGATGCCAGGGGAGATGTGAGGAGCAGCACATAGGGCAGCCCAGGAAAAGTGGGAGTCAAGGAAGATTTCTAGAGGAAGGGAAATGTGCCTGAGCTATAAAGCATGAAGATTCAAACAGAGAAAAGGAAGGCTAGGTTGAAAGGCCTGTTGGAAAGGTGAGGATAACTCATTCAAGCACTGCGTGAACCTAACGTGATCACACATGGGGTGTGTGCCTGAAAAGTAGCAGATAAGCCAAGAAAGGTGGACCTGAGAACACACCTAGAGCACATGCTGCTTACGCTTCCTGTCTAAGACAATGGGAATCACAGAGAGGGTTTTAAGCCAAAGAACTTTGGGATCAGAATTGTGGGAAGGAAATTTCAACCAGTAAAATGATGAATAGATTAGGTTTAAACAAATTAATCTCAAAATTGATGGTCAGAATGTTTTACCGCCTTGTGACAAGGTTTTCTTCCCTTTTTTCTACTATGAAAACTATTCCAAAGGTAATGATGATTTTCTCTTTGGGGTGGTTTCTGCCAATTGATCAGGTTGGTTGGACAATTGCCATAAGTTTTTTGTTAGACTGCCCTCAAGTTTGGCTTTTCTCTTTTTCTTGAACTTCTTAGATCTGATATTTTTGACATGTTGTTTTCTAATCGTATGATACCTATGCTTTAATTTAAGACTCCCGAAGTTTAATAGATGGTGAATAAATCATACTTAATCTAATACATACAGGTGCTCTCTGAAACATTACTGAAATGACAGGGCAGGAATAAATGTGAAACACATGAGTAAAACTGATAATGAAAAAGGAGACGCAAAGGGACTGGATATCAACAGATTTTGGAAGATGGAAAGTACGTAGGTGAGAGTGAAGACATAGGTAAAAGTGAAAAATGATCTAACTGTGTGGGAAAAACTGAATTAACATGGGGCTGGTGAGGGAACTGTTTAGGAAACAAGAAGTTTTTGTCATTTCACCCAGAAAATCTGAGGGTTTAAAAGATATTGAGGAAGAGTGAGGACAGAGATAAATTGAGATTTGTATAAAGAACACATATACCTCAGGGTCCCTGAGCAGCCAGACTACTTCTTGTCCCTGTGGGACAATGGGAATAGTTTTGAAAGAAATAATACCTGAGATTATTGGAACTCAAAAATGCTAGATACAGTGTGGAAAGCAGGGGCAAAACATTATTTTTTAAAAAGGAGTACATAAAACATAAAGTTCCCTTCTGCTATACTGTGAGATAGATAGATAGATGATAGATAGATAGATAATAGATAGATATAGCTAGACATAGATATATCAAGAGATTTAAACAATTTTATCTAAGAAACTAATGAATGTAAGAAAAAGGTCCACAGTCACCCATATGTGAGGCTTCCACATGAAAACAACAACAACAAAACTATTTACAAGCTAATTACCAGACATTCTTATCTGCCATTTGAGTCTGGATAGTAAATATTTAAGAAAGCCAGGCATCACCCAGTACTTAAGATACCTTCCAAAATGAAATAATTGTGGGAATGACCAATCACACAAGCAGAAAAGAGGGATACAGGAGAATCAGAGATCTATAGGAAGAACAAAAGCATCTTAAAATCTATAATAAATGTATGTAAATAAAAAGAATAATTATGCATGTATAAAATAAAGAATATTTTTAGAAAAAGATTGGAGAATGTAAAAGTGATCTTGAAAATTAAATATGTGAAGGAAGAGATTAGAAATTCAGTTGAATGAATAAAGATAAAGCTGAGAATATGCTGCAAAAAAAGAAACAGAAAAACAGAAAAAGATCTGTACAATGGCAGAAGAAATTTAAAGACATAAAATTAGACAGTAAATGTATGAAGTCTAACACTGGACAGGGGAATTCCAGAAAGAAAGGAAAGTTAAAACAAGCAAGAAATAAAAATACTAGGAAGTTTTCTCAATTGTAAGGACATGGGAAGCAAAGCTGAAAGGGTCACTTCCTGCCCCACACTCTAAGTCACACCAGAGCACAGCAACACATAATTTCAAAAAAATGGAACTGGACAGAAGCTTCTAGAATCTTCTGAAGAGATTGTACAGGTCATTTACAAAGGATTGCTCATCTGATCCATCTGACATTCAGTATTACTATTAAAGTCTAGAAGATATTTCAGTACAGACCTCAGGATTCTGAATGTAGCAGTTGGTTTTATGCTAGAATTTTTCTCACTCATATATAGACTTCAAATGTTGATCTCAAAGAGGACAGTAGAACAGTAATTACTAAAAGATAAGAAGGGTAGTTGAGAGGTGGGATAGAGGGATACTAGGGACCAGAACAAGTAGGGGTAGTAAGTTCTTGCGTTCTGTAGCACAGGAGGGTAACTATAATTTGGCAATCCATTATGTACTTTATCAAGAACTAGAAAAGAGTAGTTTGAAGCCTCCAAACACAAAGAAATGGTAAGGAGTTGGAAATTATAATTATTGTAATTTGATCACTATACATTTTGTAAACCCACTGAATTATTACACAGTACCCTCAAATTTGGACAATTATTAAAAATAAAAATGAAATAAATTGAATCTGATGCCTAGTCAAACTACTACACAAACATAGAACAGAGCAAAGGCAATTTTCAGCATGCAACTCTCAACGAGTCATTTTCTCAGGAAGGGGCTGCAGTAAGTGCTCTACAGAAATTAAGACTATCCCCACAAAAAGGAGCTAGAGCAGCCAAACAAGTAGGAAGTGAATCATGGGAACAATGCAGCAGATTTTCAGAGAGCAAACGGCTGAGCACAGAGCAAGCAACTGGATGACAAAAAGTACAGACTTCCATTTAAAAACACAGAGGGAAAGACAGAGATGCAAAAGTAGATAATATGTTTGAGCACTTGGGAAAAACTATTCCCCAGCATTGGATTGACCTATTACAACACTGGAGAAAATAAGGATAGGTATGTGGGAAACTCAGCAAACTTTTAAAATGAAGAGATTGTTAAAGTCAGAAAAAACAAAGGGTCATGTGGGAAGGAGAAAAAAATCAAGGCACTTTATTGACACAACCATAAACATATATATAGCCATTATCATGTAAACTTTGTGTTTGTATTTGAAAAAACTTGCAGTATAACTGCAATAGAGGAAAGTGAAAGAGAAATCATACCATTAGTGGGAAACAGAAGAGATAAAGAAGGTAAAGGCTCTATTTCAGAACTATTAATTAAATAGATGATTGAAAATAAAGACAGTAACATAAATTTAAATACAAGTAGATAAATATCAGAAGAAATATCTTAAGAGAGTTGCAAGTTTTTGGATCTCTGGTACAAAGCCATGAACAAAAAAATAGGATCAGGGAATAATACAGAATAGTATAAAGATAGGATAATTATTCATTATTACACATAACATTAGCTACTGTAGTGCAAGGCTTACATTTTTCTTTTTTCCAAGTTTTTTGAAGAGGCAGTTTGAGGAGATAGTGAATTTTAAATTTTTCTTCAATCAATTTTTTTTTTTGGGGGGGGGTTTCTGGTACCGGGAACCAAACTCACGACCTTGCGCTTGCCAGGCAGGCGCTGTGCCACTGAGCTAAACCCCCAGCACCTTCAATCACTTTTAATAAAATGCTCATGATAACTAAACAATGTAAAGCTACACAAGGAAGAAAATAAAAAGCTGATTTAAAATTCCACCACCCAAATATTACTGCCATTGTCAGGTGAAACAGTTTCAGACCATGCTGTATATCCATAAATAGATAAAGATGGAAATGACTAGACAGATAGACAGACAAATAGATAGATAGATAGATAGATAGATAGATAGATAGATAGACACATAGATAGATATGATCCCATTGCCTTTTATTAAAGTCAGACCATAGATTTAGATCACATACTATAATACATTTTAAATTTAATTTTAAATAGTAAAAGGGGAAACTGAAGTAAAATTAAATTATAAACTTTCAAATAACTGGTTTCTCACCATAAAATGTAGAACTCTAAGCTTGAAAGAGAAAGGGGGAGAAATGTGAAAAACAGTGAGTTGGAGCCATTGCTGTCTTACTCCATAAAACAATACACTCTAGAATATCAGTAGACATCTGCTGAGACCCACAGGGATGTTGTCTTTCCCCACACTCTCCTGTTACCTTGATACCACTCATTTTACACTGTTCTGATTAATAACATTAGCATTTTCTTCCATAGTAACAATTTCCTCAGTTATTTGGCCTTAATTCTATATTTAAATGGATTCAAACACCACCACTCCTTTTTACCACAGCTTTTCGATTCTTTATTTTGATTTATTTCTTAATTAGCTAGAATTCATTGTCAAGCATTTTTCAGGAAAGACTCGAGAATGCCACATTCTGTGAATGCTTTCATGTTTGTGAATGTACGCCTGTTGTCTTTTTCTCTCTTGACATCTCAGCTTTCTTTCCTTCAACTTTGCAGAAATAGCTCCATCATATCTGGCATTGAAAGCTGCCGTGAGGAAATCTGGAATCTGTTTGCCCTTTAAGCCATAGTAGTTGCTTACCCATAGATTTATAAAAATTTTTAGATCTTTTTATATATTATTCCAGGAATATTGAGCACACTCTCAATCTAAATATTCATTTTCTCTTTGCCAAGGAAAAATTACTATGTATTTTATTCATTCATTCAATAATTACTTATTAAACATCTACATGCTAGACACTAGACTGTGCTACACATCATCAAACAAACAGATCAAAGAAGAAAATTCCTGTGTAGGTATTTGGAGCAGGGAAAGGAGAGGAAGAGATAGTAAACAGAAAGCATAATGAAGAGGCAAATCACACAGTAAAATAAAATAGTGTGACAGAAGGAGTCAAGGCTATGGAGAAAGAAAAGGAAAACCAGAGCAATATAAGATTGAGGACCTGGGTTTGGAAGCGTTGCAAGATCAATTTTCAGTTTTGAGCAAGTCGGCCTTATCTAGAAGGTAATATTCAAGTGGACGTGGTTGCGCGTGGGCATAATCCTAGTACACTTGTAGGCTAAGGCAGGAGGATCTTAGCTTTGAGCCCAGCCTGGGCAACTTAACAACTTGGGAAGGTCCAGTCTCAAAATTTAAAAGGGAGTGTTGAGAGTGGGAATGTAGCTCCATGTAGAGCTCTGGCTTCAATTCCCAGTATAAGGGGAAAAAGGTGATGTGTAAGCTATGAGCTGAAGGAGTACAGGAATGAAGGAATGAATCATGATGATCTCTAGGGGAAGAATATTCAAACAGGGGAAACAGCCAGTGCAAAGGCTCTAAGGTGCACTCTTGGTGTTTTGGGGAAGTGGTACAAGTAAGGAGGCCACTGTGACCAGACTCAAGGTGAGGGTGGCCGATACTCAGGGTCTTGTAGGACAGTGCAGGGCTTTAAGTCTGTGTTTCACCGATTTAGCAAATGGCATGATATGACTGAAGTTTTAAAAGGACTACTCTGGCTCTTTTGATAGCAGTAAAGATACAACAGTGGAGTACTAGAAGGGGAAACAATTGGGAAGCTGTTGCTATAATGTCAATAAGATACTTTATTACACATTTATGCACTTTGTTAGGTACTAAGAGAAAATGGGTGAAAATGTCACCTAAAGCCAAAAGAATACAATTTTTAAAAATTCAATGGATGTGTAATTTCACTAATAAACTATAATGAAGACCTGGAATAGCGAATACACTATCAATGAAAAAAAAAAAAACAAAGTTGAAAACAATCCTCAACTATAAGAGTTACTATAAAACTAAAGTACTCAGGAGAGGTAGGCAGAGGGAAGAGAATAGATAAACAGATCGATGGAACAAAATAAAGTCTCCAGAAATAGACCAGTTCACATAAATACAATGTCAACTGATCCTCGACAAAGAAGCAAATGTACAAGAATAACTAGACATCCACCTGCAAAAAAAAAAAAAATCTGCCTTATAATTGTTACAAAATGTAATTCAAAATGGACCACAGACTTAAATGTGAGAGCAACAAACAGAAAAAAAAACCCTAAAACTTTCTAATAATATAAGAAATTCTAGATCACCTTGGACTAGCCAATACATTTTTAGATATACACCACAGGCAAGAATCATGAAAGAAAGAACTGATAACCTGGGCAACATGAAAGTCTAAACTTTCCACTCTGCAAAAGACACCACCAAGAGAATAAAAAGACCAGCCACAAAAAGAGAGAAAAGACACATCTGATACAGGATTGATATCCAAACTATATAAAGAACTTTTAATCAATAATAAGGAAACAAATGACCCAATTTTTAAAATAGGCTAAAAACACCTTAACAGAAACTTCACCAAAAAAGATATACAGATAGAAAGTCAGCATATGAAAGATGCCGCACATCATATGTCATGGAGAAATGCAGATGAAAACAACAAAACCCAGAACACCAACAGGTAGAGTACCAAATGCTGATAAGGGTGTGGAGCAATGGAAACTCTAATGAAAGTGTAAAACAAAACAGCCACTTTAGAAGGCAGTTCAGCAATTTCTTACTAAACATTCTCTTCTCACATAAGCCTACAATCACACTCCTTAGTACTGGTATACCCTAAGGAGTTAAAAACTTATGTCTAACCAAAAATCTGAACACGGATGTTTATACCAGCTTTAGCCATAGATTTCTTTCAGTAGGTAAATGGATAGAGAAACCCAGTTATATTCAGAAAACAGAATACTATTCAGCACTAAAACTATGACTTATCAAGCTATAAAAACATATGGACCAAATTTAAATGCATCTTAATGAAAGAAGTCAATCTAAAGAGGCTACATACTAATATAATTCCAACTGTATTGCATTCTGAAAAAGACAAAACTCTAGGTTTTGTATATTGTTTTGGTAGATACGTGCCATTTGATAGTTTTCTGGGTGGAGAAGAGAGAGAGTTTATGGATGGAAAATGATGAAGATATTGTACACACACACACACACACACACACACAGTTTATGTACCAGTTCCCCAAAATGAATACAGCTATTATGTATTGCAAACACACACTAGTAAAACAAATATTTTTCCAAATCCCAAAAACATACAATTCCAAAAGTGAACTTCAGTGTACTATCTGATGGATTTCAGGTGATAGTGATATGTGAATACGGGTTCATCTATTATAACAAATGTGCCAACACAAGAGGATATTTAAAATGCAGAAGGTTGTTCATGTTTGGAAACAGGAAAAATATGCAAAATCCTGTACCTTCCACCCAGTTTTACTGCAACCCTAAAACTGCTTTAAAAATTCTTTTAAGAAACTAATCATAATAATAAATTTTTAAAAGATAGACAGGAAAAGAGACATAGTGTGAAGCTTTTTTAATGTAGGAAACCACCCAGTGAGATAAATTAGATCACTTCAGTCAGCCCTACACCAAATCTCAAGAACATACAGATAAATTTAATGCTTCAAAGTACAAAGTGATTCACTAGGGACAAAGAATATTACTGAAAGAGAATTTTTCTTTTTATTTTACTTTATTATTAGTGGGGGTCTTCCCATGTGATTTTATCATCTCCTATCAAATGCCAGCTATCATTTCTTCAGACTAAATAAGGTCTTTTTCAGTTCAGATTTCTTGGGCAAATATTGTTAAGGTTAAAAGAATTTTCCTACATCTGATTTAACCATTATGCACAGAACTTCCTGTATATTTATCATTATTCAATCAAATGCTTCTAATCTGTTTAGCTTGAAAGACAGTTTGGCATAGGAACACCTTCATGTCCTCCTTGCTAACAATCACAACTCCCCCTCTTGTCTCGTACTCATCAAGATATAGAGCTGGCTTCCTACCTAACTTGCCAGGCCTGCCAAAGCAAAACCTCATGGTTCATTGAAAGATAAGGGGGAGCCTGCCAAATCATCACCCTCCAGCAGCTCAAGAAATCAACCTAGGTTTGCCAGCCACAGAGGAGGGAACCAACAGCTAGAAATCTTAGACCATTCCAGTCAATTTAGCTCCCTTCAATCAATGGACACTTGTTTGCTTAAAAAGTTAAACTTAACTCCCCTTCCAAGCCAGTGACCCTCTTCCACCTTCACCCTAAAGCACAACTTAGTGCTGTTCCTGATGCTTTCACAACAACAAGAAGGGAGAAAATAACTACAGTATTGTGCCACCAGTGAAAAAAATGAGAAGCTCCTACTTGGAATCAGATGTTTGGTATGAGATTTTACCTTTGTTAAGTACTTTAAGTCAAAACGTATAAATTAATTGGAGCAGTTAAATTGTTTGAGGCTTGGAATAATCACTAGAGGAAGGGCTGACAAAGCAGAAGCCCATAATGTAAGCTGTGTCATTTTTTTGAGGACACAGTGACTTACGCTCACTGGAGCAGTAGTGGTGTAGGCAATTATATTCTGGTAAGACGGGTCTACAGGTGCAAATGCCTAGGAGTTTTTCCAAAGCTATGCTTGAAACATTAATCAGTTCAGTTACTTTAATAATGATAACGATAATAATAGTAATAATAAAGAGGAAGTGGAGGAGGGGAAAAGCAAAAGGAGGAAAAGAAGTAGTAATGAATTAGCAGCATTTTGTTTTGGGAACCAACTTCCACAAACTTTGATGAAAAAAACCAATTTGGTTCATATATGGATCGTTTATATACCTGCATTATTCATCTTTCCATAACTATTGCAACAACTGTGATATCGACAGCATTCATTATTTACTCTAACAGCATTTCCTGAAACATCATACAGGAAACATATACACTCTTATAATGCATATATGACTGCTTGCTCTTATAATACATATATGACTATGGAGATCTATGCTACTTTCTTCAAGCTGGCTACTGCTTGTGCATTAGAAAATACTTAGATATTAGCATGATCTAAGTGAAATGTTAAGAATGATAGAGATAGAATATAAAAGCAATCTAGAGCACGGGCATGGCCAATATTCAATAGCTTAAGTACTAGCATGGGGCTCATAGGTTCTGAGTTTTTACCTCTAATCTTAGTTCACTGGGTGATTCTTGTAAGCACTTATCCTGAGCCATAAGGTGGAGATTAAAATGGGAATCAACCACCGCTACGTGCTCAGACACCACAAACTGTTGACTATAGAACTTTATTTGGAGATAATTTTAAAGTATAAACTGCTAATTAATTAACAAATATTAAGTACCATGAGGTATCCAATTTATTTTGTGTGGAATAAAAAATACGATAAAATTGAAAGCTGTTCTCTGTACATTAATTATTCAGCCTAATGCTGGTTTCAGATCACTTAATTAAATATAGCCCTGTTCCTCTGCACCAAATAGGTAATTGAGTATCTGAATCTAGTCAATCCATCGCCTTCAATGCAAATTTCAACAGACAGCATCTTACACATTTGACCCACTCTTTACAAGGTCCCTCGTACATGGTGGGACAGTGCCTGCTCATCACTGTCACTTTATCTAAAAGCTTTTGTTAAACATAGAGCTGTATATGTCCTGTACAAAGTGAGGTAATATCCAATTTCCTGACCCCTGGAGATCTTCAGACCAAGACCAAGAATGCCAAAGCAGGCAGTTGTAAAAGAGATTCAGGTAACTGAATAAGCTTCAAGGCACTGCAGAAATTAAGTGGATTCATGCAAGTCTAATGTTTTACATTAAAAAAGAGTAAGTGAAAAAGAGGGAAGAACTCCTGTCTATACTGTGCCTTTTGACCAAGTGGAGATGTCACACGAGCAGAATGAGCAAACAAATTAAAATAATCAAATTTCACTCTTTAACACTTCTGTTGGGTTCTCTGTTACACAGCACAGTAGTAATTGGAAGCTATAAGAGGTTACAGTAATATAGCCTATGCTTTACAAAGGAAAGAATAAACAGATTTCTGGGTTTTTTTAATGCAATGAATTATCAACCCTTGAAAACTTACCAAATGATGTAATAAACATGATTTCAGCTAGCCCACAGTAAAGAAAGCTCTTAACATAAGGCAGAGAACTATGAGCTACTGAATTATACTAGGCAGGCGGTTTGAAAGGGACTTATTTAATGAAGCTTGTTTTAAATTGTCCATCTCTTGTAAGGATGCGTGCACTTCTCAGAGTCCTTCTGTGACCAGGTTTTGTTTTTGTGAACTTACTGAATAGGATTTAAACTTCTTAGCTTTTTTCTTTCTTTTCAGAAACTACAAACGCAATCAGTCTGAGTAGAATCCATTCAATTGGCCTCTGCTTTCTGAATGCAAGAAAGAAGTTACTTTTCCTCCCCTTCGTTTCATTCCAGCTGAGCACAGTGCTGCAAACATCTCATGCTGAAATCAGTGCCTTTTAAAACTTCAAGGGGCTTGAAAGCTCCGAACCTGCTCAGAGGTGAAGTGGCTCCAAGAGACCAGCTCAGATGCACCCTATTTGCACTTCCCTCTGCTGTAAAGGATCTCAGTCCTTTATCCACAGGCCTCATTATGAAAGTTCTCTCACTATGCACGCCAGACCAGGGCGGGTCTCCTCTTTGGTATTGCAGCACCGCTCTCCATTTCACTCACTGAAAAGAATCCTGGTCACTGGCTGAAGTCTACTGTGAGATCAAGAGAAACCTAGTTCTCTTCAGTGGAGGGAGAGTTAATTGCTCTCCCTTCCCCAAGAGCCCATAGGAATTCTGTCTGGCTTTAAATAAGCACTGCTTTCTTCCACTTCTTTCCAAGGATTCTAACTTGCTAAGGAAGGAAATGGCCTTTTCCTTGCTAGAACTGCCCAGCTGAGCTCAGTGAGTGTAAGGAGACCTCCCAGCCACATTTTAAACTCTTACAAAGTAAAATCTGAAGATTCCCTAATATGTATCTCTCTGCAGGAATTCTGAGTTTTTAGTGTTAGCTTCTTTCCTTCTCAATAAATAGAATTAATTTCTTAAACCAGTAGTCTTTCAGGAGAAAAAACAAATTACACTTTCCATTTATTGTGCTGAAGGACACTTTGCAATTAATTGTCATGCAAAGAAATTGTGGACGACCTGGCTAATTCCCTAAAAGAAATTTGTTGTTTCAGAGTTTTCTCATTTTTCTCAAATAAGCCCTTGTGCACAGTGTTTTGCTCTTTTTTTCATTCAGTATCTACAACAGTGATGGCTCACTCCAGCTCTGTGTGTAAGGATGTGGTCTGAGAACTCTTAGAGAAAAGTGTTTGATTTCTAATGGTTCACCTAGTGAAATTTCTTCCTTGGGCGCCCAAATTATTATCAGTTGCTCAGTTTACTATCTTAAGCAATCACGTTAATTTTTGCACGTAAATAAATTAACATCAAGGCCTCCCGATAAAGCAATTATTTTTCTGCAGTACTTAAATCTCACCATAATCACTGGCCCCGTGGAAGTTGTGCATATGTAATTTCTTCCTCCTGTATTGTGGGTTGGACTGAGTATTGACAGTAACATTCTCCCTACTGAGCTCTGCACATACCTGTTAGCACTGTTTCAATACCTATAGAAACCTGCCTTCCCAAGAAGTGATTTTACACTTCTTTTTTTTTTTTTTTTTGAGGAGTTTTTTTGGTACCGGGAATCAAACTCAGGACCTTGCGCTTGCCAGGCAGGCACTGTGTCACTGAGCCATCTTCCTGGCTCTGATTTTACACTTCTATAGCAGCAAACTGAACCCAACTTTATGAGTGGGCAAAACTAATTTTGTTGCAACTGTCAAAAATTTACAAGACTCATTTATGTGATTCTTCTAAAAGCAAGATTATTTAAGAACTATCTAAGTTTTCAAATAGAAGGTTCTTCTCTAAATTCTTTGTTCAGTGTAAAATTTGCACATTTTAGATTAGTGTTTATGTTGGTTTGGGGCATATTGTGCAAGGGAGAACAATATAATACAGAACACATATTTTATATGATTATTTATAATTGTCACCCAAAGAACAATATACAAAAGAGTACAGGAAATCTGTCCACATGCTAAGACCAAGGAATCCAGCTGAAGGCCTGGATCCCATGGAAATGTCCTGCATGAGTCCAACTGAAGACCTAGAGCTCATAACAATGCCTCCCACAAATCCAGCTGGAGGCCCAGAGCCCATAACAATATCTCATGCAGGCCTGTTTCATGGATCTGCACTGCAAAGGCCCAAAGGTCAGTGATGGAATCTAGGAAGTCTGTGCCAGCAGGATGAAGGATCTGTGTTAGCAAGCTGAGGGCCAGGTGCTGGAGCCAGAAGGCGACGCTCAGAAGAACCAGAGCTCCCCTGAAGGGTACCGCAACCATCTTCAGCAACAGTGAGGTCTTGAGCAACTCCAATGATCAAGATGGCCGAGTTCCCATCAGGGAAGCCAACACGGCAAGCTTCTCTAGGAGACCGGCAGTGCTCCATCTTCCCCTCTGGAGCCAGGAAGCCATGCTCAAAATGAGGACCAGTGTTCCCCCAAGGCCATTCTCAGTGCCAACAAGGTCCCAAGCTCCTCGCAGGATGAAAACAGCCAAGTTCATCAGGAAAGCCAGCATGACCAGCTCCTCCAAAACAACCAACAGCTCCTTACAGCTTCCACCAGCTCCCAACAACAGCCTTTCTCTGCTCCCAACAGCCTTAACTTTTCCTTTTCCAGTTCTGTCTCTTATGCTGCTGGCAACAGTCCCCAGGTGGGCCTCCCATACCCACCGCCACACTCACTCAGTTCAGCTGGGGGTTACAAGCTGAACACCAGTTGTCAATCCACTACAGTGTTAAATGTTTTGTCCCAACCATCTTGTTTAGTGAAGGTCTGTATCATTTCTAATGGTGTTTATTATTATTTTTTCTTCTCTTTGATGGTTTGATCAATCTTGCATTCTTATATCTGATAATCTGAGCAACTTCGCTGAAAATAACAATATGTAATATAACAATAACTGTTAATTCCTGTCATTTTACTTTGAAACCCTGTATCATTTTTGTTGTTTTTGTGTTGCTTTGTTTTTGTCTTTGTTGTTATTCTGATATTTTTTTTAATTCTCTTTAAAATAAAATAAATGTTTTATTTCAACTACACAGGACAATGAACTTTTATCTTAAAGTTAGAATACATTTTAATGTTCAGGGATTAAGCCTAAATACTGAGTATGCACTCATGTAGTTTCTAGAATTTTCTCACTTAAATGAATATTATTTCTCCTTTATTAAGTAGTTTATCTTCCCCTTAATCTCATATTTAATATTTCAAATATTAAATGTTTTCATTGAATGTGAACTTCTGTATTTAAGGGAAGAAAAGTGCAGGTGGTAATTGCTCAAATTGATAGTTTATGTAAGAAGAAAAAGAACCTAGGTAGTCAGATCTTGTTCACAGTGAAGCAGGCACTTCAGAGCAGTAGAAGTAGGCAAGTTTTATATTTCTATGCAGTGTAATTCCCCCTTTTCTATTGAAATCAGTGGAATATAATTTGCAACACTGAATATGTATTGGTTTGTGTCTAGATGTCCCCTTAAAGCCTTATGCAGTCAAAGCTGCATGTAATCATGGGGCTTTTCAAAGGTAGCTGAATCTAGAGTTTGTGATTGACTCATGGTCCAATGTTGGGATTAAGAATATGAGTGCTCTACCTGTCCTAGGGTGGGTAACCTGCATACAACATAAGGGACAGAAAGAGTCTTGTCCCTACTCACCCTCTCGTGTTGCTTTTGTTATCTTCTGCCTCCATGAATGGTTGCTCCTCTGCCACATGCCACCCTGCCTTGGAGCCACCCAGTTATGGACTGAAACCTCTACAAGCTGGGAGCTAATAAACCTTTCCTCCCTTAACTTTGGGTGCTTGGTATTTTATGTCAGCAACGAGACAGAAGTAACTAAGACAAGATACAAGCAGAAAACATTCTGGGTTTTCTTACCATTTACAGTATAAAGCTAGGCACTGGTAGATCAAGGAGATACTTAATATTGATAGGCCAGAGGCAAACAACAAGGGTATCTCCATCCCTTTGTTGGCTAATGATGTAGTATAAGATCTAATTCAAGTTCTTACAATATCCAAATCCTGGACAGATTGAATCACATGCTGTATTCAAGTAACTAATACATCTTTCAGATGACATTCCATGACAAACAGCCTTGAGTTAAGTAAAAATTTAAGAAGACTTCATTTATTATCCCTGTACTCAAATCTCTTCATCTCTAGTTAAGAGACGTTGAGTTCATGTGTTACAAAAAAATATGCAAAGTTTCTCTCCATGCCTCTCTGTTTTGGCGTGCAGCCAGCCCTGACTTGGCACCTAGCATCACAGAGGCTTGAATCCAGGATATTCAGGAAGAAAGGGGGCATCTTCCTCATGCATCTGGTACTTACACTAACAGGTCCCTTTCATGTGAATTAGGTACTTGGAACAAGTGCTGGAGCTTGTTCTCTCAGAAGCTCCTGCAGTGGACTTTCCCAAAGCACTGCTGGAAGAAATTGGCATGGCAATAGCAGACTTCAAAAAGTTCATTATTTGTAACCACTCATCGCTTCAGCCAATATTTATTGAACCCTTACTTAGTCTCAGGCATTTTGCATTGGACAAGGTCCCTACTCCTTCATAGTTTATAATGTAGTAGAGGACACAGACCTTAAACAAATAAATATTTTAAAATACACTCTACAGTCTCAAAACATGAGAAAAAATAAAGGTACTATAAAAATAGTAAGTTTTCATGAAAGAGATTAGAACATGATTTAGATCGAAACATTAAAGAAGGTCCTCACAGAAGCAATGTCCAATTCTGTTCCCACAAGTCCTATTTGGGATTCTAGAGTCAGCATTTCCTCCAATAGCTAGTTTGTCTCTATGCTTCAAGGCTGTCCTCTCTGTAGTGTTTAACTAACCCACCCTTGTCTACCTCTTTGGCTTTATACCCTGCCTCATCTTGCCTAATCTCCATCTCCAAAACTACAGATTTCTTGTCTTTACCTCTCCTAATGCTATGTGAAGGCTCCATTGCCTAGCATCTGCTGGCCCCTCAATGTCTACTCCCAATTCTTCACTGCAAAGATTCCTCCTTGTCTTCTACTTCTTATCTCAGACAGAATGTCTCTAATCTTCTCCCTCTTCCCTATACAGCAATCCCATGCATCTCAGTTCCAAGGATACCTGCATACTTTATTTTTGTATGTTAAACATTGTTGAATATCAGCAATTTCATATGTTCCAAGCAGTAAAGTGTGTGACTCTTGACTTTCAGACCCTCCTTTTCTCCAAACTGCAATGTGCACCTACCTGACCTCAGAAACCGTGAACTATGGTAGCTCTGCTTACAGTATGCGTTCCTGCGTTCCCACAGCACTCTGTAGCTACCTCTAAAGTTAATCATATCATTCAGAATGAAGTGATCTGCTTGTGCTTTTTTCCCACTCAGTAGTTTCCTGTGATATCCAGTACTAACCCAGCTGGTTGAAACTGGCCTGTTGAACTCCAGAAGTCAGGCCAAAGCTTGAGAGGAAAAATGTCCAGAGAATCATTACTTACAGAGATCGGAAATAGTAGTAAGATTGAAAATCAGTCCTGTAAGCTATAAAACAATACATGAGGGAAAAGTGCTAGTTCAGATGTGGTTCTCCAAATTCAACCAGCAATTAACAAAGAGCCTTTTATTACAACAATAAGAATAAACTATCATTTTCTGAGCATTTACCAGAACCAAATTTTAAATACGTTGTCCTTACTTCTCACTGCAGTGCTGACACAATGTTATCCAAGTTTTAAAATTGAAAAGCTGAGACTTGAAATTTAAGTAATTATACAAATACAAACCACAGTAAAAGATGAGAGAGCTCAGACTTAAATCACACTTTAATTCCAAAATCCATGTTCTTTAACCCATGGCATGTTGCCACTCTTCTCATTCATTCATTCATTCATTTATTCATTCGTTCATTCAATAAGTATGTACAGGGCTAGCTATTGTGTTGGTGTCATCAGTCCACCTAACTTGGCTTCAGTGAGCTTCCAGTCTAGTTAAATGTTGAAAACCAACAGTAAATGAAATGAACCATAATAGATGTCTGTTAAAACTACTTTGAATGATATGGAAGTTGAACTTATAAAATTTTTATGATAACTATGCCTAAAAGAGAAAATGGTTTCCATTATTTAGTTTTCAAATATTAGAGATACTTTATTCCTTCATGCTTCTAACTACTCTGCTTCAGAACACCCAGGTTTTGGTCGACATATGTTACAACTGCAGCACAGCACTTCCTACTAGCAAGTTAGATAATTCCTTTTTAACCTTTTTGAACAGTTTCAAAACTTATTCCTGAAAATGGGCCATCAGGGTGACTGACTCTACAATGAGCATTCAGCTCAGAGAGCCTGACCTCTGATAAAGTGTTGGTTGACTTCTCTATGCAGTACTAACAGAGCTGGTTGAAACCAACCTGTTGAATTCTAGTACTCAGGCCAAAGCTTGAGTGGAAAAATGTCCAGAGAATCATTACTTGCAGAGATCAGAAATAGTAATAAGATTGAAAAGAAATCCTGCAAACTATAAAACAAAGAATAAGGGAAATGTGCTGGTTCAGATGTGATTCTGCAGTATTTTTTTTTAATTTGCCTCAGTTTTCAGCCAAAGAACTGTAACACTCCTTGACATAATGAGAAATAGTTAAGAACAAATAGATTCTCAGAAACAGAGACTCTAAAGCCGAGGAAACCTTAGAAACCTTCTGTCCTAGAGTCTCAAACTGTTCTGGAAGCCCATGGAAGAGACTTTTGTCTCATTCCAGAGTTCTTTTAGACAGAGACCTTGTTAGTGCACCATAACTATTATTGTAGGAAGTCCCCTCTATATGCATGCAAAAATGTCTCCCTTGACAATCAAAAAATGGAATCATATGCTGCCCTCAGAACAGTGTAATCCCTGTTCCATATGACAGTTTACCCGTTTATGTACTCCTATACTTTTTTTCCTTGCGTATAAAGTCTGCTCAGTGTAGGTTTTTCTGAAATGTCTAGAGACATTTGACAAAACTTTATGAGGATATAGAACCTGAGGGAGGGCGTTAGATAAGTAGAGTGGAATGGGTCTCAAACTCTGCTCCATAAAGAACGTGAATTCAAATATTCATTAGTTGATATGGATGGTGTCCTGTGGCACAGTTAATACATGGATCTATTCAACAATAGCAGAGTTAATGCAGTTACCTGGCAGCAAAACATTTCCAAAAAGGCCAGCCTTTCTTCTCATTGACTATTGATGACTGCAGCCCAGGGGGAAGTAGTACATTCATAAACATCAATCAGGACAGGAAGGCGCCTTGCAGTCTCTTTTAAAGGAGATAATGTATGTGAAAGCTCTTTGTCAACTGTAAAGCAGTATACAAATGTATGGAATTTTTACTATTGTTTTAAAAGGGAGTTGGAATAAAATTACTGCTGTTTGTTTTAAAGTTTGCCACGTAGCTCTCTAACAAGAGGGCTTTGCTTCCCTTTCCATTTTCTCTGCATAGATATTTGACAAAATTATTTTTAAATAATGAGGCTCAAGCTTGTTGTTATTCAGTGTAGGCTAAACTTCAGATTCCAAGTTTTAGAAAGCAATTTTCTTTGGTATTGCCAAAATCCATATATATATTTGGTATTTCCAAAATCAATATATATATTTCATATTGCCAAAATCAATATATATATTTTTTGTAAAATGACAAAGATTATAAAACACATAGACTATACTATATGATTTATCCTGAATTAATACAAATGCCCAATCCTGTCAAAGACAACAAGTTCTATTGTTTGTCGAGCAAGTGATATATGCTGGGAACTGTTAGAAATTGGTGTATATTACCTCAGCTAATCTTCACAACCAAACCCATCCCCATTTACAGATGAAGAAATATTAAAAACTATCCAGAGATTGCAAAGTTAATAATTGGCAGATCTCAGAATTAATTCAGTGGTCTCATCCCCAAAAACCTTTCTTATATATTCTAAAGAAGTTACATTTGAAATGTATGGATGAAAGCCAGATTATCACTCTTATGGTGATTTTTATATGCAAGATTTTCACAAAAGACCAGATTTTAATATGTACTTTAACAGTGTCTTTTTAGTTCACAAAGTACCATGTGATGTTATCTAAGCTTTTATCTACTTAAATATATCACTTTTTTACTATAGAAACTTGGTTTGGAAATGGTACAGTTGTGTCATTTATAAGAAAATGGTTGGAACTGGAGATTTTCACATTAAGCAAAATAAGCTGTACTAAGAGCAGCAAGTGTTGAATGTTTTCTCTTACATGTAGAACCTAGGGGAGAGAAGAAGGAGAAGGGATATTAAAGCACATGAAAGAGATGCAGGGAAAGGGGCAGAGAAAATATCACAGGGTAATGGAGAAGAAATTATGATAAAGTATGCTGTGTGTATGTATGAAAATGCCACAAGGAACCTCATTATTACATATAATAAACATATACTAATAGCTAAGATAGGAGCACATAAACAAGTCTTTCTTACCAATTTATCATTGGTGATCTAAGTAGTTGTTTTTATCTTTTTTAATTAATAATATAAATCTGAAACATGAAAAATAATATTTGTAAGAATTAAAAATCAACAACTTACAAAAACTGAGCAAATATTTTAAATCTTTGGAAAAGGTATCCATAGTACATTACCTTTAAAACTGTGAGGTTAGACTACCACTTCCAAGAAGAGAATAGAATTGCTTTTCTGTATTTTCCTACTAAACGCAGTTAACAAAAACCTCCAGAACTTACACATAAAGCAACTATAAGACTCTACAAGTTGGGAAAGATGAGACATCCTTGCTGATGACTTTAAAATCAAGATGTATGGCAGAATTTCACTGGGTATTCATTCTGTTTCATATGTTTGTGTTTGAGTAATAGAGAAGTCAGTAATCTGGAAATAATGAAAGCTGAAAAAAGTTACCCCAACACCTGTTCTCTCTACCCACAAGATCAGAAAGGGGTAGCAAAGCAAGACATTGTAACAATGGAACTGTTCTGTATCAGTGTCAATGTCAATATCCTGATTGTGATATTGAACTATAGCTTTGTAAGATGTTACTGTTTAGGAAAAGTTGGTTAAAGATGCATATGCAAGACCTCTTTGTGGTAAAAATTTGTATTTGTCTACCATTATCTCAAAATAAAAAGTTTAATTAAAAATGGTCTGAGATTATGACATATTTTGATATATTGATGGAAATATGCTGCAGGATCATAACTCCTAGGTGAATTTGAAAAGACGGTCACATAATAGCAAATGCTGGCAAAGCTGTGGGAGAACAGAACACTTCTCAGCTGCTGATGGAAATGAAATCTAGCACAACCACTGTGGGAATCAGTATGGAAATTTCTCACAAAACTAAAAATGGAAATTCCAACTCTTTGATTCCTGACCCAACTCTTTCTTTTCTAATTATCTTCCCCCAAAAGTTAAAGACATATTATAGAGATGCATGCAGACCCGTGTTTATAGTAGCACAACTCATAATCGTTAAGTCTTGGATGTAGCCGATATGTCCACCAATAGAGGAATGGATAAAGTATTTATACTGGTACAATATTTATACACAGTGGACTACTTCTCTGTTATAAGATGGATAAATCTGAGTCATTTTCAGGAAACTGGCTATATTTTTAGACAATAATGCTAAGTGAAATAAATCAGGAATACCAGCTGAAATATCACATGGTTTCTCTTATACAAGAAACTCAAAACACAGGTATGAGTAAACTAAAGATATTTAACAGGAAACATGGAGATAGATTAATTACAAGTGGGCAGGGGACCAAGAGGAGAAAGGGGGAAGAGAGGAAAGGAGAAAGGGACATAAAAAGTTATACGTGTAGTGTACATGTACCAACTTCCAACAACGAATGTCATAATTAGGTACTGCAAACATGTACTAATCAAAGAGGACATAAGTCCTCATTTTGATATTCATTGAGTAGAAGCATGTGACTGTAATCAGGTAAGAATGACTGCTGACACAGCCCCTGGCCTGTAGGAATTAAACACAGCAGTGACCAAAGCACACCATGCCATACAGGCTGCATGCCTAGCACACACCTCAGAGTGTAAGTATCTTTAGCAACATGGCAACCAGCATTTACTGAACACTTGGTTTGCAGTAGACATTCAAGCTAGAACCTTTATATTCATTCTTTAATTTAGTTCCCAGAAGAATGCTGAAAGTTAGTTTTATTACCCACATTCTGTAAATAGAGAAAAAAGCCTTAGAGGTTATGTGGCCCAGACTGGAGGTGGTAAAGCAGTAATTCAACACAGTTCTGACTTCAGAGAAGCCTGTGCTCTAAACATGAGGTCACACTGCCTCTCATATAAGTTTGTGCCATATAGCACATAGGTCAGAGAAGTGCAGGTCTGGCAGCACAGTTTGGGGGGTGAGAGGACAGAAACATGGTCAGGGTGGGATTTAAAGAGGAGGCACAGTTGGCACTGTGTCCTGAAGGTAACAGTTATGTTGGGTGAATAGATGACAATCTCCAGGCCCAAGTAGTCTTATAGTAGTACTTAAAAGTACTACTATACTACTATAAGTATTACTATATTACTATAAGTACTACTATAAGTACTCCTATAAGTACTACTATGAGACTCTCTCATGGAGGTTAAGTGGTCATATCCAGAACAGAAGGAAAACTCTCAAACTACTGCCTGTTATGAATGGCATTGTGTTCCTACCAGTATTCTGAGGTCCTAACACCCAGTACCTTATAGTGCGACTTTATGTGGAAATTGTCATTACAGATGTTATCAGTTCAATGAGGTCATTAGGAGCAGTCTAATCCACTACAGCCATCACCTAGTAAATGGGAAATCTGAGCAGAGATGAGCACAGGGAGAAGGCCGTGTGCACACAAAGGCAGAGATCAAGGGGATGGTGCAGTAGGCGAGGAACACCGAGCAAGGATTGCCAGCAAACGACCTGCAGCCAGCAGAGAGGCATGGAACAGATCCTGCTTCACACTCCTCAAAATAACCTATGCTGTTGACACCCCTGCTTCAGTCTTCTGACCTTCACAACTGTGAGACAACATAGGCGAGACTATACAGGTTTTTAAAACCATCTACCTTGTCGTACTTTGTCTGGCAGCCTTACATGGCAGGGCACTAGCATGCTGATTTCTCTACGTGTGGAAAAAGATGGTTAAGAGCAACGGTGAACTGGACTAATTAGCACCAGCTGGGGAAAAGCAATTCTTAAATTTTCAGTTATTTTGCAAGCTAATTGAAGCCCTTACTCAAAATAAAATTATGACTTATAATGAAATTATATAAAGCAAATACAATCAATAGTCAAAGCTCATCACCGCATCATAACTTTATCCTGTACGATGATCTGTGTATTTGAGCCCATTTCCATCCACTATATCTGTAGGATGGAAGCACTACTTAATGATACGCATGCTACTGCATGGGTCTTCCTGACTTCACAATTGGAGTCATCACTTCGGTAGTTTGAAATTAACCCTGGTGGGATAATTCACACCAAGACAATCAACAAATGCTACTAATTTGGGCTTTGTTGCCCTTCGGATGGCAGGTTATTAAGTACATAATGTACCAACCTGCCACTGGCCCACAGAGGTTGATGGTGCACTTGATACGACACACACTTACTTTCATTGACTCCAGCACTCTAGCATTCTAGTCCTTCCCCATCCATTTTCTGGCTCCTCTGCTTTCTCTGACTCATGGAGTTCTGGATGACTTTGGATTCTCTTTTCATTTTCTCCAGCAAGGTCACTTGTCTCCTGTGAGTCCCACGCCACACCTTTTGTCAATTCAGTTGAATGAACAAATGCTTCAGGAAGAATTTTCAGATTGTATCATGCTGCTGATTAACTTCCACAATATAGGACTGGTAAGAAAGACACTGTTTATGACTGAGAGTAGCAACTTTTCTCCAGGGGTTCTGAGCACTTTTCTTTAGGGGTTCAAAGAACAACTTCTCGATATAACCAATTCCCCTCTGGTTAAAAGAAGGTCTTACATTCTCTCTGTGTGTATGAAGTTTAATGTTTGTGTAGGCACTTTGAAAATAAGAGTTGCTGTGCATATGGCAGGTTATTATTTATACTAGTGTAAACTTCAAATTCTTGGAGACACATTTGTGTGTGTTCCCAAGAAGCCAAATATATGGCTGTGATAACCTGTATTGGAAATTAGTACAAAAATAGAAAATGCTATAATGTAAAATTATTTATTATGTACTTCCTATGGATAGCTGATTCATCTTTTAACAGTGACTTGAAATTGTCTTAATACATCTTGTATGCATATAATTATTAAATAATACAGATATAAGCTAACTGAAAAATAATTATGTAGTAGTAGCAGCATGGACATGTAAACCCTTAGATGCAAAGAACAAGCTTCGTGGTAATTATACTTGCCATTAAATGATAATATCCAATTGGTATCTAATCTTCAGGCTACAAATAAGCGTGTAATACTGCAGATACACTCTAATTACATGGCTGTTTGTCCCTCATAAAAGTAATAAGATGAAGTACAAGTACTGTTGCAAATTCCACTGAAGAATTTTATTCAGACTCTAATGAAAGATGCCAGGTGAGGCTTATGGCTTAATACCCTCCTTATTTCCATCTTCAGTACCCATGATTTACTACTTAGTTCCAGATATCAAAGTTTGTGTTTCAAAATTATCATCATTACTTCACACTGTAGTTATATAATAAGAACTGACCTGATATTCTACTGAAGCCTGCACAAATCTTATTTGGAAATTGAAGCAAAATGTATAAAGGTCTTGCTTGATAAACTTCAAATAAAGAGAAGTGACTAATTTCCCTATGTTAAATTATGGGGAGAGAACTTTACCATCCCACCTCTCTCCTTAGCACTCATGTTAAGCCGTAATTTTTGTTGCTATTGTTATTTTGGCCTCAACATAGAAGTACATCATTTAATTAAACTTCTATATATGAATGTTCATATGTTCAGTAATGATCTTATTACATCTTTTTTTTTTTTTGGTACTGGAAATTGAATTCAGGATCTTGTGCTTGCCAGACAGGCACTTTTGCCACTCAGCTATATCCCAGTTGATCGTACTACATCTTATGTGTATGCAATAACTTAGTCAATAATTTTAATCAATGAATGAATGAGTGCATGAATGAATGAGTGAAAGACCAGTTGATTTATTTATAAATCCTAACTTATTCCCCACAAGTAAGTGAAGTCAAATACATTTTTTTTTCATTGAGTGAATAAATGTATTGGTGCTTTCCTCATAGACAAGATGCGTTCTTATTAAAACATTATGATTGTATTATCTTAGTAGAGAACCTCTAGTCTTATGTCTGTACGGCTTCACCTATTTATCTAATACTCAACAAGGGAACTAAGAAGCAATCAAAAACACTAACATTACAAATTGAAGCAAGAGGTGGGATGGGGGAGCAAAAAGAGAGGTTGTCAGTTTTCTAGTTGACGATTTATGGCTACAGAAACATATTTTCTGTGTGCTTTCTCTGTGCTTTAGAAATGAGCAATTCTGAAGTCAGTTAAAATCATTCTGTGGCACATTTTATTTCTCTACCTTAAAATAAATTTATTTCTGAAACAACAACAATATTGAGAACACTCTTGTATCTATATCTTCAGATGAAAAGGTGAGGGATGTGTGAACCGACTTCCCCAGAGTTGAAGAGCTGGGGAATAGAAACTCAAACCCAGAGCTGGCGGGACACACAGGCCAAATCTCCATGCCTGCTGGGCAGTTGTGCGGCCAGAGCCCACACCAGTTCTAAACTCTAAGCTTTTTCCTTCATCTTTCCATCTAAGATTGCATTCTTCTCTTCCCTAGATCAGTGTTTTACTAGAAAAACAGGTATAATACAAGATACACAAATGTGTATGAAGTTACAAGATTGGCTTATGATGCTCAGTCAGAGTTGGATGAGGAAGAGTGAAGAAAGTGTCTTCATGCTGGGGGCCCAAGGAATCAGTCCAAGGTCTAGAGCTCACCGCAGTGTCCCGTGAAAGTCTATATTAGGAAGCCGAAGAGTCTGCACTGGAAGAGAGGAGATGACGTTCAAACTGAAGGAGAAGGCTAAAAGTCATCCAAAGAAATAGAAGATCTATCCTTTCTCATTTCCCCTTTGTACCATCAAGGTGGTGAGCCTCTCTAGGGTGAGTCTTGTATGCCCTAGGGTGTAGAATTGCCGAGCCAATTTAACTAAGCTTCTCATAACTAAACTTTCAAAATTGACACAATCAACCACTATATTCCTCAATGACTTTTTTTTCCTGTCTTTTTGAGACAAGGTCTCATTATGCAGTTCAAACTGGCCTGGGAGCCACTTTGTAGCCCAGGCTGGTCATGAGCTCACAGTCATCCTCCTGCCTCAGCCTCCCAAATGCTAGGATTAAAGGTGTGCACCGCCATGGATGGCTTCCCCAGTGACATTTGAAATCCTGCTCAAATTGTCTTTTTCCCCACAAGATTCTGATCTTTTCTGCCTCTTATCCCATACAACCTGAAAAGTCTACATACACAATGTAAAGGCAACTTACTTCAGTTCAGTTCTCTACTAAAACCGAACCATCCCCTTGATAATTCCTTTTTACTGTCCTTACTTGACTGCTCTGCCTTGTGCCCTACACTCAGTACACAGAGACAGCTAGTAATTATTTTTTGATAGAATGATACCCTTGGAGTTCTTAAAAGTTCAAAAAGAACTAGTATACCTTCAGCATTTAAATAGTTACATTGCAGGAGCTGTTGTCAGCAAAAGTAGATGAAATCTAGATATTTTCATAGGACACACACCTTAAAAGCTAAAAATCCACTTATATTAGAAATTTCTAAATACCAAACAGTGTGAAGGGAGATGTGGCTCACTTGGCCCTCAGAATTTTCTCTTTCCGGACAGCCTGCCTTTTCCAGAGGCGATTGGCCTGTGCTGTCAGTCACCCTGAGAGGCCCTACTCCTTCTGTGCTACTAGAGGAGCACACGTGACTGCTCTGTTTCCAGGGGCATGATACCTTAAAGATAGTATTCTGCTCAGAACTAGTCCCACAAAATAACCAGCACTGAATAGACTATATATTTATTCTTATTTTTTTCTATTCTCTATCACACCAGAAAAATATTTAAGGGAACTGAGATACATTGATATTTATAGACTATTAACTTTTGATTGTTCTTTATACCATATGGGGGAAATATTCTAAAAAATGTATTTTCTGTTTAGGTACAATCTCATTTTCTGGTTAGTAACAAAAGAAAAGTTTAAATTTACAAAAAGGAGAAGAGGAAGAAGTGTTTCTCATGTTATCACCGCCTTCGAGGTTTAAAAAGTGCCTATTTTCAGTGTTTTTAAAAATAGTCAAGACCCTTTAAAGACTAACACCTTACCTATTCCATCCTCTCTCAGTAACCACCAAATATTTGATATCTTTATTCAGTTTGCTGGCTGTTCTCTATCTTAATCTCACTTTTGCTCAGGATAAAAATGCTAACTCCTTTCCCCTGCCCACCTCCAAGGAATTTCATTTGTGGTTAGGTTGTACATTTACCAATTCCAGAATTTACTGATCCAAATGTTTGTCTGTGTTGCATTTGTCTCTTCCTTCCCCATCACATTTATCATCATTTTCTGCTTGTATATCTGTCCATTTGTCTTTCTTTTCTTTAATTTCTATGCCATGGTCCCCAGATAGAAAATGAAATATTAGGTTTGTCAAGCGTATATCATTGTTTAAATGCCTGGAGATGATGGGTTAAACAGACCAATCAATGAAACAAACCTCCAGTGCATTGCAGGGGCTGCAAAGGATGTTCCCTTTGGCTCTTTAAGACCTAACAAGTCAATAACCTATTAATATCATATTCTGCCAGTCAACTCTTTACAATTCACATGTGACTTTTTAGGACAAAACTTTGTAGGTTGTGGTGAATTAAATAAAGAGTATATCAAAAATCCAAGCTAAAAATTAGACTGCAAATAAACTGAAAACATGATATAAAAATGATAATAATTGCATGATTTAAATGTAAGATACACCACAACTGCTACAGCTACACCATGAACATTATAAATAAGTAAAATGATCCCAATTTTAAGCAATAAATTATTTTGCTAATTTTTCAGCATATTGCTATATACGATACCCAAATAGTTAAATGTCCACTTTATGACAAAGTAGAATCTTATGCTAGTGAGTTTATATTATGAAGACATAGAAATGACAAAAGCACTTTTAAATTATTTTCTCCATATCATATAATGAACAATTAAAAGTTAATAGTCTAAATATCAAAAAAGTATGTCTGGAAAGCACTGTTTATTATATAAGGAGCTGTTATTTGACCTGAGTATCTGATAATCCTTTGTATTTATAAACTCATTTATGAATATAAATTTACATGATACATTAAAAAGTCAGTATTTGAGTTGCAAAATTAACAATTTACCTTCAGATTACTCACAACTTCAATCCCACCTACAAGTTTGTTGCTATTCCAGGTCATTTCTGCAATGTAAAAGTGCTATATGTTTCATTTTATATCTGGTATTCCTGTCTGGCACCTCTTCAGTGATTCTATACCTCTGGTAAATTTGTCATTCATATTTGAACTCTTGAGGTCTGATCTTCCAATTTTTTATTTGTTTCCCACAAATCTACACTGATCACCCATCTTAATAATTCCACAAACTTTTGGGCTATGTCTTCTTTCAACTCACCAAGTTTCTTTAACTCTTTTAGTCAGTGTAAAAGTTTCCACTACCTGGTGATTCCTTTTCTGTCCATTGGTGTCCCCTGGAACTGCCTGCGAGAGTTGGGAGAATTTGCGTGTCTCTTGTTGCTTTATTTTCCTCATCTTCCTGTGCGTATGTATATTTGGTTTTTATTTTCTTTTTTTTTGCCATTTTTTTTGGTGTGAAGTTTGAAATCAAGTAGGATGAGTAGAGCTTGTAATTTATTTGAAAAATTTTTTTAGTAATATGCTGACTTCTTGTGGTGTGTTTTCAGCTTTATTTGTCCAGAGATAGCATTGACCCCTTCAGTTATTTAATTTAGATGACTTGGACTCTGTCCCTGTGTTTTGAGGAAAGAACTACTTCTAGTTATAGCAACATAACAGATCTAATCATATATGGCTTACTTGTGACAGATTTTGCATTTACACTTTCACCCTTTAACAGTACTCTTTGAAGCCTATATTTAATTATTAGTAGTAGTGGAAGGAGAGGAGGAGGGAACCAATTGAGTGATGAGTGAAAGAGGAGTATAAGTCAGTAAGGGCAGAGCTTGATGAGAGAACAGTAAGAAGTAAAAAAAAAAAGAAACAGATATGCAGTCAGATGCTGTTGGAGATCTTTTAGTGCGATTGAAGGACTAAGTGTTCAATGTTTTAAGAATATGTTTGTGGGGCCGAGGACAGGATATAGGAGGAGAAAGATTTATTTAGAGTTTGAGGAAAGCTACCAGGTTGTTGGAACATGTTGATGTATTTCTGTATCTGTAAAGCAGAAGAGAGACGAGGGAAAACAAGGCTCAGTAAGATAAGAAAGAGCAAAAAGAACAGAATAGAGAGGACAGAAAGTTAATACAAGGGAAGGTAGTGACTGAGAGAGGAGAATATAGTGAGCTAAGAAAGGAATAATTTAATATGTGAGAGAAACAATTGAGCTCCTGCTACAGGAGCTCTAGTTGAAGAAACTATACAGGGAGATGGAAAGAAAGAGAGCGAGTAAACATCAATTAAATCAAAGCAAAATTTAAAAAAATAAAAACCCAAAATTCGAAAATTATCCAATGGGACTTCTGATCAAATGCTTCAACAAGAGGCTGCCCAAGTGATTCATATATGCTAGCTTTAACAAAAGCCCGAGTGTTACACAGCTTCCTTCTCACCTTGGTTGCCATGTACTCACTGGAAACCAATCCACACTTCTCTCTTTCCCTTGCGCTCAAAACACAAGCAAACCCAGTGCTATAGATTCTCTCTGCCTGGTCAGCCACTGACCCTAGCCTTTGTTTAGGAACTCTCTCCCATACCCAGGAATAATGATGGAATCTACAGGCAGGTTTACTTGCAGGTGTGGGACATGAGCCCTTGATCCAGCTGGGGCCCTCAGGTTTTTATAAACATGTTCGCATGCCAGCAGGGATTGGAAAGAGAGGAAATGCTGGCATGGAACCATGGGAATTAGTGGGTGATCCTCCATGGGAACATGCAGGTGAATTGGCAAGCCCTACAAAGCCATTTATCCTCTCTCTGCCAGGCCCCTTGACCTCCATGAGTGCTACTGAGGATGCAGCCACCTGCAGCATTCCTGGTGTTTGGAGGTGAGGTGATGGGGCAGTTAGGCTGGTCTATGCAGAGTCTGACTCAGGACATCAGCCTCGGCAGTACTCGGTCATTCTTTCATCCCCTCCCTCAGTCTGCGTGGAAAGGTCTCATAGTGGCTGCGCTCCAGAGTGGTGGCAGCTGGAGTGGTTCAGACCTGCTGTAGTGGCACAGTGGTTCCTTTTCTCCTCTCCTGTGATTCAGTTGTTAGCTTGAATCTACCTGTATTGTTTTTCCAATTAATTTTCTGGTTCAGGATGAAAGACCCTCCCCACTACAGGGTACCTGTGGTTTCAGTAAGAGCTCTCTGAGCACCTCCAAAATGCCTCCTGCTCTAGTCAGCATGTTGGAGCTCTCCAAAACAAACTTTCTTTTTGAGCAATTGTTGTATTCATTACTGTGAAATGGGCTTCAAATTTGTGAAAATTGCAAGTATTCCTTACTCTCACAGAGTTCTTGCCCTTTCATTCTCTGGCACACTACAGGTTCATTAATTTTTTATCAAGTAAGTTTCTATTCAAAGATTTCACCAGCAATAAAAATTCACTATCTGGTCTCGTTTTTCCTTTCATTTTTTGAAAATGATTATCCCGTTCACCCCAACCTTTGACCCAGCCATCCTAAGTTACTTAAAACTTTCATTCTCTCACTCTGTCTAAAACACACATTCATTTTACAGTTACTTGGGTAAGTTTGAAATTCCTGATGCCCAGGCTGCAACCTGGAAAAATCATGTCAAAATCTCAAAGGAAAGACTGACACATCACGTTAACGTTTGACACTCCTCCCCACCGCCTCCAGTAATTTCCATGTGTGTTCAAGGTTGGGATGTGTGTCTTACTTTTTAACTCACTTCTTTGTTACCTCATTTCACACTCATGTAGCAAAACACAACCCAGCCCTTCTTTCTTCCTGTGAAGTTTTTCCTGGACTCAACTGAACTTCCATACTGGCTTAGGAGCATATACTGCTTCTCGATTGCCTCATAATAAACTGAACAGCTTAAAACAACACTTAATAACTCACAGCTCTATAGGTCAGAAGTCCAACATGGCATGGCATGACTGGGTCTTCTGCTCAAGGTCTCACAAGCCTGAAATCAAGATTTCAACTGGCCACATCTTCCTCTGGAATCTCAATTACAGTAACGTCCATTTCTGATTCCCTTAGTTTATTGGCAGAACTCACTTCCTGCAGTTATAGGGACTTTTTTCCTGTTGTCCTGTTAGCTGTCAGAAGGACTGCTTGTTGTTGGCTTTGACAAACAGAACTCAGGTGCTTACTCTGTCCAGACCTTCTCACAGCTCCAGTATCATTGACCCCAGGAGGGGCTAAGTCCCTATGGCAGTGGTGGCAAACCTGTGGCACACACCAGCTGTTTTCTGTCATTGAAAGCTCTAGGGGCTGGGGATTTAGCTCAGTGGCAAAGCACCTGCCTGGCAAGTGCAAGGTCGTGAGTTCGGTTCCTGGTACCGGAGAAAAACCAAAAAAAAAAAAAAAAAAAGAAAGCTCTAAAAGATCTGCACCACTGTCCTGTGGGCTCAGCTGATTAGATTAGATCCCACCGGGATCATCTGCCCTTTCTTCAAATGATTAGTAAGTTTTTCATGAGAGTGATATCCCATGACGTTTGCCACCTCTATCCACACTCCAAAGTTAGGGCTTATAGAAGATATGTGTGTCATACCGTGAAAATCTTGGAAGCCATCTTACTGTGGGCTCTTCTTGTGACTCCCAAAACACATCTTCTTCCCATAGCATTTGCAATTTCTGACTTCTCTTTCTGACTTCCTCCATACACTGAACCCTAGGAGGACAGGTACTATGTCATATCCACATTTGTCTACTCAGCACATAACAACAAGCTTGGAATAAGGTTCCAGGTTTTATCCTGAGCTCACCATGCCATGAATATGTATAAATTAGATCCTTTGCATATTAGAAAATAGAGCAAGCACACATTTGGATAAAAGCCTGATCTCAGGTCTTAGGAAAGATGCAACTAAGTCAATAGTTTCAAAAAATTAAGAGTAAGTGACTTCAAAAGCACACTAATCAACATAACAGTACTTTTTTTTACTTTGAAGATCTTTAATTAATTGCATTGTTTATAAAATCATTGTTGTCCTAAATTATGTATGAATTGTTTTTCATACTTTATTGTCTTTGAACCTAAAGAGTCCTTTTCCATTTTGCATCTGTATTTGACGGTTGAGAAATTAGTTTTCCCTCTCTTGGCCAACATGCCAAATGCATCATTCATATGGTGTACAATATACATACAAATTAACAGTAATAATATAATTTATCTTTGTACTATAATCATAAGGTTAACTGTGTAATGTATCTCTCCTGCTCTGAATGTGCTTTCTGCAGTGAAAACTGGAGACTTTGGCACTTACTCTAAAATTCCAGCACTCCCTCACTCCTGGCTCTAAACAAATGATTTCACCTTTCACCCTAAAATGGACATGGTAACACCTTTGTGAATGGGCATGGAAGGAGAGGAAGTAAGTTATAAGGAGGTGCTGGTACAGAATAAAAAGTGATGATTTGATAAAATTCCAGCAATCCACTTTATTCTCACTTGCTCAACATTGAAAGATCCAGTGGGAAGAAAGGAAAAGTAAGTTATATATTTACCCTTCTGCTTACAGGACTCAGTTGAGAGAAAGTCTGTCTACCTAAAAATTGAATCTGATTGGTAGTAAAAATAGAATCACAGAGCTTATTCTGAAATACATTGTTGATAACATCTAAAAAGCAAGGCAGTAAGAAAAAGTAATGTCTTGGTTACTTCTCTTTCATTGCTGAGACAAAATACCCAAAGCCCAAAATTAAGGAAGGAAAGGTTTATTTAGCTTACAGTTTGTGGAGGGTTCAGCCAATAATCAGCTGGCTCCAAGGCAGGGTGGTATGGATTTGGGGTAACACATCAAGGTGTCACGAGATAGCAAAAGCAGCAAGAGCAAAAAGAGGAGAAGCAAGCCTCTTTTCCCTCCTTATGTTGTGTATCTGCTGTCTGCCCATGCCCACACCATCTCCTGCCCTCCTCTTCCATAAGCTGAGGATGTTCACAAAGTAAGGACCCTGCTCCCCTGTGGAATCACTTTAAAGTTTAAAATTCAACTTTTAAACTTCTCAAGTTGACACAATGAACAACATCCTAGAGCAGCAAGGGCATGTCCTTTTAAGGCCAGGATGTAGAACTGCTGAGTTACTTAGTTAAGCTTCTAGACTACTCAAGTTGACACAGTGTATCAACCATAACAAGTAACTAAAGTACCTTTTATAAATTTAAACAGGAGAAATTGTTCATAATTATATGCTACTAGGAAAATCTTCTATAATATAGCTCTAGAAGAGTACTGTCCAATAGAAACGCAAAGCCAGCCATATATGTAACTGTCAGTTTTCCTGAAGCCACATTAAAAGGAGTATAAAGAAATAGGATATGAAAGAGGATATATATCTCATTGAAGTTAGGAGATTCAAAATATTATTTCAACATGTAATCGAAATAAAAATATTAATGAAATACTTTTTAAAAGCTAAATATTCAAAATTGCACACACATTTTACACTGATAGCATATCCCAATTTGAACTAGCCATAATTCATAAGTGCAATAACTATTTTACATATCTGTGAGTATGTATTTCAATGCATTTGTATAGGACTCTTACACTACAGGAAAAACAAGATATATTTTCTGACTTGGATCTCCAGAGAGGTCATAGTGAACACTTTCTGCTAGACCTGAATACTTGATAATCTCTCTCTCCCTCCCTCTTTCCCTCCCTCTCTGCCTCCCTGCCTCTCTCTCTCTCTCTCTCTCTCTCTTTCCTTCCTTGTCTTTTT
>NW_004955411.1:24496962-24504426 GCF_000276665.1 Chinchilla lanigera
CTGACTTGGATCTCCAGAGAGGTCATAGTGAACACTTTCTGCTAGACCTGAATACTTGATAATCTCTCTCTCCCTCCCTCTTTCCCTCCCTCTCTCTCTCTCTCTCTCTCGCTCTCTCTCTCTCTCTCTCTCTCTCTCTTCCTCTCCTAATAATGCTAGCTTTGCTCTGATGGTAAGTAGGGAAATTTTAAGGGAGGAAAATCAATTATGCCCTTTCCCATGCCACCCATCACCTGAAAACAGAATATCATTTTAAAGGAAGGTATGATCGTAACATTCTGGAAGTGAACAAGTGCACAGGTAGCTGAGGCTTGAGGTGCTTGAGGCAGGCCTAGGAGTGATGGGAAAAGAAAGCACAGAGGTAGCCATGCTCATACCTACTCTTGTTTTTGTCTCAGATACATTATGGACTTCCAAGAGGAGGCAGACACATAGGTTGCATCATCTTTTGATCACTGATTTAAAGATAATTTATTTGCTTTTCTCAGTGAAATGAAATTATTTGAGTGAATAGGCTGAAAATTCATGACTCTGCTTCATGATAAGCCAAAATGCTCATTCTAACTCTTTATAGACTTTTCACTAAGACAATTTTGGATGCAAAGTCTGATTTGCTAGAGAAGCAGTCTCTATGAAAACTACAAACATGTCAGATGCTCTAGAAACAGGTCAGGAGGACAGCATGTAAAATATCTGTCCAAATGTTCTAGTTAGCTATTTTCAAAATCTTTCTCAGCACAGAACCACAGGTACACATATATACATACACGTGTACTTGCAAACACACCCACCCAATAAGAAGAGAGATAAAGAACTGTTACTATGAATTAGATAATTTAGCAAATGTCTTGACTTTTTTAGGCTACAGAGTTTCCATACCTTCAACTAGAGCAGTGTTAATAACCCCCTAGTGATCCAATTAAAAAGAGAATGAATGCACTATGCAAAAACCAAACCAAAACAGAAGCTTCTTTAGCCACCGTGATCTGACCCTGTGGGAAATATACTTCCTGAATGCATATGCTGTTTCAATCAATACCCTAGCCTTAAAATAATTCAACATAGTATTTCATACACTGTGTGCATGTACGGGTATCTGAGCGCACACATAAACATATTAACATATAAGCATGCTCTTCACATGTGAGGATGAAACTGCTCACGCAGACTGATCCTGGTGTGTGCAGATGTCACATGAAAGGGCCACCGAGAGGCCAGGCCTCCTGTCCTTGTGAAAATACCGTTCTTTCATCTGCAGACGCAGCTGCTACTTTCCAATGCCTAAAAGGGACAGGGCTACCCAGAGACAAAGCTACCGCCAAACCTCTGCTCCAGGATTTAGAGTCTCAAGAAAGAATCTTTACCCTATTGAAAAGATATTCGGGGAGATAATGGATCAGAAGAAAACTCTGTTTATGCAGGTTTTGAGGTGAAGCAATCATTTGAGTCTCATCATGAGTAATTCAAAACAAGAGAAAAAAGCTTATCTTTGTGAACAGATAAATAATTTCAAAATTCTTTTCCTAGTGATCCAATAGCTGAAGTCTAATGAATTATATTGCTACATTATTTGAAAAAAAGGAGATAAAAAATCTGTGATCTAATCTGAAAACATTTAGGGATAAATTTTAGGTTCCCATTCACTGAATGTGTCTGTAAAGTTTGTTATAATCCCAAAGTTTCCAGTTTAAAATGGCTTCTTCCTGAGATTGCAGTGTGTAAATTGCATAGAAATGGAGAAAAGGCCATTGATTCCCACTAAAAACGAGCTCGATTTCAAAGAAACTAGTTCAAAACTTGAATTATTCTATCTAATAGAAGTTTCCTATGACAAAAAGATAGTGTGAAGTGTGACAATTGCAGGTCATGTGTACCCTCTGTCGAAATATTTCTGATTCTCTCTGCTAAATAGCCATTTTTGGTCTCATCTATGTTCCTACTCTATACAAGAATTGTTTTTCCTCCACTTTAAAATAAGAAACTTAAAATGTCAAGAATATTTTTCAGGTCAGCACATTTAACCAATTCTTTTAAATTGTTTTACTTTTTCTCAATACAGGCAATTACTAAAAGTATTAACCTATTTGTGTGACACATATTTAATGAATATTCAGTCTGTCCATTTTATGAAACAAATAAATACACTTTGTAGAGTAATGTATGCATATAATATGGCTCTTTATGATGAACAGTTTTGGAAATTGTTTTAAAGAAGAAAGAAAACCTAGAATAGTTAAATGACACCAAGAAATTAAAGCATCTAATATTAAGAATTATACATGGTTTCATAAAAGAATAATCAAGGAAATTTTGAAAAATAAAAGGCTAGTCTAATCTATTCTACTTTTTTTTTTTTTTTTTTCCTCTGGTACTGGGAATCAAACTCATGACCTCGTGCTTGCCAGGCAGGCGCTGTGTCGCTGAGCTAAATCCCTAGCTCCCTATTCTACTAATCATCAACCTTTAAAATGTTTTATAAACCTACCATAATGTAAACAGTTCCATATTACTACAATTTCTTTTCTTTCCTTTTTTAAAAAATACTTTCAATTTGTAGTTGGGATCTACAGTTTCTGTTCTCCAAGTCTATTGCCTGTCTCTCAGTTTTTACTTTTTTTTATTGCAGCTCTCCTTCTTTAAAATAAAACTCTTTTAGTAATCTACTAAGAAGAGTATTGGCTACTTTTGAAGTTGCCCACTCTCACAGATTACCTTTCTTTTCTACCACTATAGAACTAGTTCCTGAAATTCATAGGGTTTATGCAATGTTCCTGGAGTACTAAATACTGTGAGCAAGTCATGGAAAATATCAAAAGCACCAGGGTAACAATTAGTAACTCTGTAAGTACCAGCCAGGAAATACAGTTCCCCTATGACTCAGCAACAAGACAATTAGTTGTCATCAGAGTATACCAGTCATGATGTACTGCTCCAGAGAGCTAGGTGGCCCTCCCTCATCTCACATAATTAAACACACTGCATCCATGTCACTTCGTCCCTGATCTTCATGTGCCATAACACAATGTGTTGATTTAGGAAGTCCCAACATGCAGTGGATTGTCATAGTCAAAGACTTATATTCCACACCGAGCTCTCATCCCCATGCCTTTGTGCGTGCTGTTCCTTGTGTCTGGAACATATTCGCAGCACGTCCTTCCTTCCCTGCCATCCTGCCCTGATAACCATCTACAGACTGCTTTAATTTCTTTCCAATGAAAATTTCTTCCATCATCGGAATGCATTTCACAGTCCTTTGGCCTCCACGCAGATGAAACCTTCTTCAAGTGTGTTCCTATCTCTCACACGCTGGGTTAGTTACATAAACTCTCATTCCTCTTCTTAGTGCACTATGCTCAAGTATACCACATACCTGATCACTAATATTCCTCACTAGACTGCAAATTCGATAGACCAAGCACTAACCACGTCTTAGTCAAAGACATAGTTTCAGCATCTAGAATCATTCCCCTTCACACTGTAAATAGGTGTGCATACTTTAGCTTCTTTGGGAATATAATAACATTCAATCACTACCTTTGGTATGGAGTCCTTATATAATAATACCACAGACTTGTCTTCAAATGCTTTCACTTTTTTTTCAATTTCCAAAACCATAACCAGGTCGTCATTGCTCACACATGAACTCTTAGCAGCCTGATCACTAGCAGCCCAGCTTTATGTCCTGCCCACGATCATATTTTTAAAATGTACAAAGACTCATATCCTTCACCAGCTTAAAACCTTCATTGGCTGTCCACTGAACTTGGGATAAAATGCCAAGTCCCAAACATGACTGACAAAGCTGGGCATATGTGGTCCCTGCCCACCTCTGCAGCTGCATCACCTCCATCACATTTCGTGTTCAACTATTATTTTCCCCATCCAAGTGTTCCTTCCCTCTCTGGGATATTCTTTTCCTCTCTCATCACCATTAATGCTCTACTTCACTTGGGGAAACCAGTTTCCCACTGAAGCTTTCACAGTTCTCTCTGTTCCCTTACAGAAAATAACTCACCTGTTATAGTATTTTATAGAGTAAAATACGTTTTTCCCTGAAAGAATTTTCCCAGATTGGAAATTCACACATTTTTCCAGTTGAAACTTTTCCAGTCACAACTTTGTAATTGCATTTTCTTAGAACGCTGCAAGCTCCATGAGGGCCCGCGGCGTGTGTACTTTCCTCACTGGTGTGGTACATTTCTCAATTCAGTGTCTATCTTATAATAAGTTCTTGACAAATGCTTTGAATGAGTGAATAACAAAAGGGGCATATTCAGGAGGAACTCAGAAGAGAGAACGATCCACGAGAGTCCACCCTCTCCTGCCAGAGAGGAGCCAGCTTAAAAGATGTGGTAGTGGCAGAGCGCCTGCCTGGCAAGTGCAAGCTCGAGAGTTTGATTCCCAGTACCAGAAAAAAATACCAAAAAAGAAAATACAAAAAGATGTGGTAGATACAGGAGAGTGAAATTTCAGAAATTTAGTTTCATGATGTTGATGATTTAACAGAAATTCTTCCTCCCATGATGCTTAGTTGACATATAGAAATACCATTGTTTCTTCACGGGTCTGTGGGACAGAGTGAAATGCCGTGAAATAGTACACTGGATTCAGCGGAATCAGAGTCCAAAAGTAAACCGAACATCTTCAAGTTTGAGAATGCAGAGAAGTGAAGGCTTCAGAACAGCAAGTGGGAGTGACTCCAGTTCTCTGCTCCTCGTGTACTAGTGTGCCTGCCCCCATCCAGTCCTTGGCCTCCGTGGAGACCGGAAAGAAGCAGAGGCAGCTGGGAAGGAAGCACAGTCCAGTGCTGGAGAGCACCTTTGACTCTTTTTCTCTTCTTGCCTCCATCCTAGGTCTTGCAAAGTCACAGAATGTGAAGTCTTCCAAGGCTCCTCCCTTCTCTGGGTAACTCAGACAGCTTCCACTCTACACCTGCTCTTCTTGTTCTTCACTTCTCTGTTCCCGTGATGCACAAGTAGCCTCCTCTCCAACAAAGGACAACTAATGTGACTGCTAAGCACTAGGTTTTTCTTGGAAGTTCACCATAACAATACATGGTCTTGCTTACCTGTTAGGTTTCATTCACTAGTTATCTGATTCTCTATAAATGCTATTTCAATAATGCACAGCTGGGGGCTGGGGATTTAGCTCAGTGACACAGTGCCTGCCTAGCAAGCGCGAGGTCGTAAGTTCGATTTCCGGTACTGGAAAAAATAAAATAAAATAAAATAAAAAATAAAAAATAATGCACAGCTATGTGTTTTAGATTTGCAGTCCATTTTACAGCAGAACTTCAAAACCAACTTCCCACCCCATCTGTACCTAATGGAGCAACTATTGCTGCTGTCCTGATTTCTAGCTATGTACAAGTACACTAATTCTGATTAAGTCTTCTCAGGTGAAGCAGTAACAAATAAAGCAAAATATTTCAAGAATTTTCTTGAGGAGGGGAAAACTATGTACAATTTAATGCCATTCTTTGGGGAAATGGTTGAATACACAGTACCTCCATGCTGTGAAATATTATATATGTAACTATCATTACAATTGTGATTTAGACATAAAATTGTGACTTGTTCTAATTATGGGCATGTACATGATCTGTTGCCATTACGGTTAAAATTAGAACAAATTTAAGAGAAATTTGTACAATATGGCATCACTTTTGGAAAACAAAAATCTATATAGATAGATCTTTGCCATGCTGATATACCCATGAAGAAAGGCCTAGAGTGCTGAACATCAAGCATTGATAAGATTGGCCTCCTTGAGGCTGTGATGAGGGAAGCCAAAACATTTTAATGGTACTCTGTGGTCCTATTTAACATGTTAAAACTGATATTTATTAAAAAATAATAAAACATAATTTAAAAAGAAAGTAGTTGTCTTAGCTGGGCATGGTGGTGCACACCTGTAAGCCCAGCACTCTGGAGGCTGAGGCAGGAGGATTCTTGCAAGTTCAAGACCAGCCTGGGCTACAAAGTGAGCTCAAGGTCAGCCTGAACTGCATAGAGAGACCCTGTCTCAAAAAGACAAAAAAAAAAAAAAAAAAAAAAAAGAAATTATTTGTCTTATGCTTTGAATCTATAGAAAAATCCCAAAGTAGGAGAGTTTGGCTAATATAAAATGTGAACCTTGATTGCTGTACTGGTAATGCTCCAAAGATCATAATTATTAAGCAGGCACACTTAGACAAACTTAAATTTTATGTCAGTTGTGTTCTTGAACATTCTTTGAGATTCCTGAATCCTCCACCTCTTAGTACAGAGCAAGGAGATTTGATACCAGCTAAGCATTGCCCAGGTCCCGTTGCTGGTACTCTTGCCCATGACAAGAAATAGCAGAACCTTGTACATCACAACCAGGATATTCTAAGAAAATTTCTGTTCTCCGTTTTCTTTGCCAATTACCTGTCTATGAACGAAGAATTTAAAAATAGTATAAGTGATGTGACATTTGGGGAGCAAGAAAAATAACAGACAAGCCTGTAACGGACTGCCAGGTGCAGAGCTACTTCTCCCTTTTACAGTCTTGTCATGAAGTCAAGCTAAGATACCAGCCTTTGCTGTAAGAGTCTGTTTTCTCCATTCTAATCCCTAAAAAGTATCCAGTACGGTTTCTCACTTTTCAGTTGCGCTATCTGTTCCCCAAATGCCCTTGCCATTTCTTCATCTCTCCCACATAGAGACACAAAAGTCTAGTTCTTTCATTTCCTCTCTTACTGAATTACATTTATTTGTAAAGATTAAAAAGCATTCTTTAAATTGTTTCACTCTGGTGTGCAGTATTCTGTAGTTGCAGAATTATACCCTCCTACAGTCTGAGACTCAGTTGTGCTCTCAGAATGTGCTTTTAGCTACCATGTTCTTCAGGAAGATTCTAATTCATTTGCACAAACACTGTAGCAGAGGAACTCAAGTCTAATCATAATGAAGTTGCATGCAAAATATTCCACACCATCAGACTGCCACATGGCCCAGCTTTAATGTGGAACCTTTCTGTCTCAGCATTCGCACACAGTTCTTCCTTTCTTCTGCCTTCCTTTATGCTCTGGTGTCCTCCTGTGACCTTCATAGTCCTCTGTCTCATGAAGAACCCTGTTTCTTCCTGTGCCTTCTTTCTGAGGCGGTGGCGTCTTTGTCTCGGAACTAGTGATGTCCTCCAACAAGTTTGGAATTCTGGGTTGATGAAAAAAAACCCTGATGCTGTGGTAGAGAAAGGCTTTATACAAGAAGAGAGCTATGTTTATGGAAAAGGCACTCAGGCCAAGCAAGTACACTTTAGTTGTATTTACAGAGAAGAGAAATGGAGGTTATACTATGATGCCCTGTTACTTTTACCACCAGAATTCCTACAAAAATACAGGCAGACACTGTCACAAGTATGTATTCATTTACAGAATGCTTATTAAAATCTTTAAAAGTTTTATATAAATTCATCCCCCAAATAATAAATAAATAAATA
>NW_004955411.1:24505067-24539551 GCF_000276665.1 Chinchilla lanigera
AAGGGGAGGGGAGAGGAGGGGAGGGGAGAGGAGGGGAGGGGAGAGGGAAATTTCTGCGCCATAAGACCTTGGTGGATGCCTGCAGACTGTGGTGAGGCAGGAAGTCAGCACATCCTCCTGAACCCTCCACTCCTCTGCTCTGCCCCTTTTACTCATTCACCTCATCCCGGGGCTGACTTCAGTAGTGCCACCTTGCCAAGGGTCCTGAGATGAAACTGGGGAAGCCACAGTCCTCGTCACTGGGGTGCTTCTAATATCACTCACTGTCACGTAGATCAAAGAATGCCTTGCTTGGCCCCTGGTTCAATTATTAAAGACATAAAATAAAACCTCAGGGTATTGGCTTTTAAATAACAAAATATATATACTATTTTTCTCTGATCAGGCAAGCTTCCAAGAATCAGTAATCAACATTTTGAATATAGATAGTCCTCAATATCAAGTTTTATAAATTTCAGAGTTACTATTTGTATTCATATATTTAAATCAGAAATGTTTTTTCTAAAAATCTTCATGGGACATTCATTTTATATAAGTCATGGTGATAACTGCTGAAAACATTCTATAACATGAGCAGAATAATCTTCTTATACTACAGATGCAGACATGCCAATTATTGAAAATAAAAGTATTTGGTGAATGGTCCCCGGGTGTGTGGGTCAACCTCAGCCAATTAAAGGCTATTCAATAAGGCCCCCAAACTCTTGTCTGGGTAGCAGAATAATAATGATACAGACCTCTTTCAAGTTCACTACGGGGACATTCTTTACCAAATGTGTCACATTGGAGAGTTTGTAGCATTCATTAGGAAAAATAATCATAATTTCTCAAAATAATCATAATTTCTCAAGTTTTAGAAATTGCTTCTTTGAATTCTCCAATAAATGCCAACATCTCCAAAAAATGCCAACTTCCAAATGTCAACTTCTCCATGTCCAATAAATGCCAACTTCCAAATAATTTTAGAACACAAAATAATAGTTTAAATTCACTAGCAACTCTGGAAACATTGTATGTCTAGGTGTTAACAAATAATTTGATAAATTTGAAATGCTAACCACAGTTACAGTTGTAAGTTATACTCTGCTACTTTGTGGATTTCCCTTCCCACACACCTTCCATGGTTTCTCTGATAAAAACAAGAGGAAAATTAGGGTTGATGCAAGAAAGAAGCTGGAGCTGAGACTGGCTCACTTCTCTACCTTTTTCTTCCTTTGGTTTTTTTCTTCCTCTTCTTTTTGTTGGCTCCTTGGCTTCCTCTCTTCTCTCCAGAGTAGTTATCATCACTATCAGGTATACACTGTCGCTACAGCATATAATCTGTCATAGCAAATTATACTGACACCAGAAGAAGGCAACAAAATTATAGCATGCCTTCTCTGCCCTCCAGGAGCTAAGAGTTCTGTAAGATCAAATACATGCACATACCTGTCATGCCTTCATTCCTTTACCCTACATTTATTGAGCACTTGCTATGTGTCAGGCTCTGTGTTAGATAATAAGAAAAAGACATCATTCCTGCTAGCAGCAACCAAAATAAAGTAAAACAGCTAATACAGCAAAACACAATACTCACCAAATGTCTCATAGATCAGAAATGTTATGCAAGTCCAGAAGAAAAGAGATTTGAAACTGGATGGAACATAAAAACTAAATAAAAAAACACGTTTAAAAATGGAGTCCTTACTCCACAAATTTTGAAAGTGGAGTATACTGCTATAATCTTGAATAATCTTATGTCCCTTCTTTATCATATGTCAGATAGAAAATATTTTGGGGATTGATTTGAATTTGAGTGTAAAAACTGGACTGTATTCAACTCCTAACTCTACCGACTCAACTAGAATTACATGTGACTGGAGACGTAAAGTTGCATCACAGATATAAATATTATTTTTTCCTAAATGCTAAGTGATTTTGCCAGATGTGGTTTATTTGTCTTTCAAAAATAAGATTTATTGGTTTTTGAAAAATTACTGAAAGAGGAAGTAATAGTCATATTTTCAGAAGTCTCTGTAGCACAGCAGAACTAAAGGTCCTGTATTTACATTACAAGATCCAGAAAAGAAGCTCATATTATGAATATACTTCATTACATTTTCCTTCTCATGGATAGGTAGAAGACTATGTTAAATGACACATTGTTAAACATCATCAGATCTTTGCACACTTGACCTGTGGGCTTTCCACGGGGCACTACCTTCTTAAAGATATAAAGATAAATTGGTTAGAGTTTTGTTACATTTTGTTTTGTCTTTGTAATTCTAGCTCAGCTTCCTTCTAATATCTGTTAAAATAGTCCTTTTGTAGTTTTCTGTCTAGCTATTGCTAGGAAAAAAAATTGAAAAGGATTCAAACTAGAAGTCCATTTTAATATAATTGTTCTGGTATTTCTCACAGTCTAATATTTGTCCTTTGTTGCTCTTGTTCTGCAGTCAAATAGTTTGGGTATGATGCCCTGTTTAAAAAAAAAAATCCCTGGGTATTGTGTAATGCAGCGCTATGTCATTGTGATGCAGAATGCATAGCTTCAAGTGTTTGCAGCGCTCTCCAGCCAGTCCCTTTCACACTGAAAATAGACATAGGGCCAATGTGAATACGTGGAGGTGGGGGGTGTTCCAGCTCCACTAATCTTGCAGCTGACATCTTTGTGAACAATTAGGTATTCAAGAAAGTTTACAAAATTTAAAGCCAAATTGCTTGCCACTCCCTGCAGATAAGCTCAAAGTCATATATTTTGCCCTAAAATGCACAAAGGAAATAGAGTCAATTTAAAGGAACAGTCTCAGTCATTCTTCAGCTGAACAACCTGGACCAACCCAGCCTGGCTATTTAATTTATTCACATTCTTTTTCATTGTTATTATCACTCTAAAAACTAAGGACATTTTGAGGAAACTTATTAAGGCTTCATCTGAAATCCCTGTCGTTTATAAAACATTATATATTTATTTTAAAGAGATTTGTCAAAGCCACAATGAATCCCCACACAGCTTTCTTTATGAGATTTATAGGGAAGCACATTAGAGAGGAGAGGTTGCTCTTCCAACTCTACAATTTCCCTTTCTTACGGGGTTAGAAAGAGATTGTTACCAAATCCTAGTTTAGGAAGTGGGAGGAAACAGTCTTTCTCTGCTGTTTCTTTTTCTTTTCACAGTCATAATGCATGCTACGCAGAAGTGCTTTCCTGCATAACAAGAAAGCTGACCAGGCTCAGCACCCCACACTTCAGCCCCGCACGCTGGCCTATGTGGTGGTCATTGACGAGGATCTTCGAGGGGCCACTTTTCCTCCTATTTCTCTTCACTTGATCATTGTCAATGACTATGCCAGAAGCAGCCAATGACACTCCACCCCTGCTAACAAACCTTTCATGACTTTCATTTCATCACTGGGGAATTTGGGCTGCAACCTGCTACATTTGCCAAACAGGTTTACTCAGCATCAAAGTTGCAGTAGGAGTGGGGAACATTTTCTCGATGTCCCTGTGCACACAGGTACACCCTACGCAAAGTGCCTGCTACGTTTTCATCACTTTTGCTGTTTCTAACATACCTTAGCTCTTTTGCTCACATAGGTCTTCTTTTGCTTTCTTCAGCTCTCAGAATATTTTCCAGAAGGTTCTGTCTCATATCCTCAAGGCCTTGATATCTCCTCAGAACTTCACCTGCATGTTATGTTAGATGTTCATTATCTTTTTAAGCATAAACTTTTTCCAACTAAATCATAAGGTAGCACAAAGATTTCTAGGTTATTTGTATCACTATGCTTTGGGAAAGTATATTCTTGCCTATTTCAGAGAACTTTACTTATGAAACTTTCTAAGAGCTACAGGCTGAATGGAAAAAATTACATGGATTCAAAACTGAACACCCTTAGTGACTCCAGACTTCTCAGGTAGAAATTACACGAATCATTTGATATTCAGAATAAGGAAAGCTACTTGTTGGTCACCTTTTCTTGAGCACAATTAATACCAGATCAAATGATCATCATTCTTCATCCCTGAGTCCTGCGTTTGGGGTCTTGGGAAAGTTTGTTTATTTTCACTTTTACTCAGTTTACACTTTTCAAAAAGGGAATTAAAATTTTCCTATCCTGGAAATGTGGTGACACATTAAAGTTTTAGAGAAATATTTCAATACTGAAAATCAAACTAACAAAATACCTGTTATTGTTTTCAGAAAATATTTTAACAAAACCAAGATGCACTTCTTGTTGGATTTATTTTACTCTATGGCTACTTCTCCTTCTCTACCAAAATTCAGAGTTCTCAGTCTTTTTAAGTGAGTCTGAATCCCAGCCAGTCCCTTAGTTCTCCTTCACATTATCAGGGAGGGAGCCTGTTCCAGGAGATCTAGCTGCTGCTAATGCATTCAAAGATTTTATCTTTTTAAATCATTCTCTACATTCTGCATGTAACAACTTATTTGTTTTTTGCACAGAATACTTGCAGAGCTCTAATGGCATTAGATACCCGGCATTCAATAGGTTGGATGGCACTTGGTGGCACTGGCCTCTGAGCATTCACTGCGAATACTGTTTGGTTCTTTTTCATTTTAATTGATAGAATGGCTGTGGATATAAGTTGCTCCACACAAAAGGGTGACAAATAATGATAAAAGACACCAGAGTGCTCTCATGTGTGGCTTCGTCGAGAAAGAGAAAGGAGATTATTGCAGCTGAACTGATCACATGGAATGTGCTGGGCCTTCCTTTACCCCCGTCACCACCCCCATCACCACCGTGCCCCTCCACGAAAACGTGGTCCTTGCAGTCTGTGAGCGATCCCGTTGAATAACGCACAAAAATTGATCCTATTAACAATGATCTTTAGAATGTTCAAGGACATGACGCCGCTTTTGTGAGGCTCCCACATAAGCATTCTCCAATGTTTAAAGGAGCAAATTGTTTCTGGTTCTGTCAGTTTCTTCCTAGGGAACTGTTGCCTCAAAACAGAGCTTCTTTGGTAGGTGGGGGGTGAGGAGCCCACCAGCCTGCAGTTAAAACAATGCTCTTGCGGGTCTTTCCCGAAACTGAGACATCACTTGTAGTTTTTAATTAACATTTTAATCCTTTAAAATCATTTAATACTAGGCAAATATGTTAATGCTGCAAAAATCAATGCTAAGAAAAGTGTCAGAAAAGATAATAGGTAAAATTAATTATTTTATGATCTACCAGGTTTTCAATTGTTCTTTTGTTCCAAAAAAGAAAAAGAAACCTCCATTACCCTTGCAGAGAGTGTTAGTGATCTTGAAAGAATAAATCTGTGTTCCCAATTATGTGCCTAGTACAGTCTGAATGTTTCATCCCTTTTCTGGTGCAAAGCGGATTTCATATTCAGCCCTAGTGAAGAAACCTAGGTTTCCGCCTTTCCTATAAGGGTTACTCCTCTTTTCTCTTCTGGTCCCTCTGGGGAATTGCCTCTGCTGCCTCCAAGGCAGGTGCCAAGGTTCTGCACCCTGTTCCCTCCCTGAACTACTTGGCTCAATGTCCTTAGCAGCCAGCATTAGGCATTATATCTGTGGCCCCCATTGCTGCCCTTTGCCTTGAAGTTTCTCTGGCAGTTCTTTTATTTAAGCCATTAGAAGCAGCCTATGAAATGTTATAACTCTAAACTCATAATAGGATACACAGTGTGCATAATTATGCAAACACTTTAGCCGGGAGATGGATGCTGCTACTTCATTCACTATTTTTAGATCTTCAAAATAGATCTCTCTCCCTCCCTCTCTCCTTTTTTCTCCCTCCCTCTTTCCCTCCCTCCCTTTCTCCCTATCACCTATTTCTTGCCTAATCAACCTGTTACTTGCAGACATTTTCATTATCACATGAAGACCCTAATACACCCAATGTTGGCTCTATAATCATAATATGCTGCTGGTCATCATGGAGCCCAGAGAAGATTTATCAATGACTGAAGATAAAGATTGCAGTTCTGGACTTCCCTCAATCAGCATTTTTATGAATAACACCAATGGTGACAATTTTATAGTAAAGGGGAATATTTATAATTTGATTTTGGTCACACATGTTAAAAATTGAGGAAGAGTTATGTCTTCCCATAACAAAACCCAATCATTTCCACAAAGAAATCAGAGAACTGTTTTCCTTTGTTAAATTCTACTCTTTCTGTGCATCCTGAAAATCTGCTCATTCTGTGTTCTTTGCAGGTTCTTCAAAGTCAAGGTGGGGGTTTTTTGCTGGGAAAAGATCAGCCTTCTTACATCCCTCCTCCAGCTAAATTCCAAGAATAGGAAGAATGATTGACCTTAACCATGTTTCTAAATGTCTGAGTTCCTTTGTGTGGCAATATGATTTTCTATGGACGGTTCCAACAGTGAGAGAGAATTCAAGTCTATGTACTGATGAAGCGCTCTCTGACAGACAAAATGGGTTTGAGTATTTTAAGTCTACAAGAATTTAGAAAAAAAAGATTGAGAGCAGATAATGAAGATGAATCTGGTTAGAATTGAGAAGGGAGCTCTCATATGTAAGAAAGCTCCTTCCCATCTCACCAGCTCCTCCCCACTGGGCTGAGAGATGACACAAAAGCCCTCGAATGGAAATGGAAGCCCTGGTTTATCCTGAATGGCAACAGTTCATTTCTGGGATAATCAGTTTCAGGGTTTCCATCCATTCACTGAAAATAATATTGTGTGGGTGAAAAACCCATATAGATAGTTGCTGATGATGAGTTATTTAAGAAGTTTCTTTTGTCATTTGTTTCTATAATATATTCAGTCAGAGGAAAATTAAAAATAAAAATTAAGGATTTGGTTTTGTGAATCAGACTTCCCCAGTTTTCATATTATAAAGTACAATGTGTGAAGGCCTTGCAAACTTTCAAAAAACTACAGAACAGGGTAAAATTTCACCAACAACAATTTGCTAACTGCTTTGGTAAGGAAATTCTGTTTTTTGGAAGAGAAAACCTGGGTTTGCTATTAATATTGTTGCTGAAATTTTTAAGAGGATCTTTCAACACACTGACATCTGATAGAGTCAGCTGGTCCAGAATACTTCTAGGAAGGAATTCCTTATCTATTCAAGTTCCAAATCCCCCCAAAATACTCTGTTTATCTAAACAGTTTAAAATAAATTACATTAAAAGTGGGAGAAGCAGTCTTCTTGTCAGGAGAGGTATTTTTGATGCCTCTGGAGAACCTGGCATTTTATTTTTGTGTCCTGTACAGTGGGAGGGAAATTGAGAGGCTTGAATGGGAACCAAAAGCACCCTTCTTTGTGCAGCTAGCTCTCTCCTGATGTGGTGTGTGTTCCAGGAAAGAGGACAGGCACTGAGACTGAACACAAAAATCAAAATGGATTTTACTCCGCCTTCAGTAAACAGCATGGCACAAAAGTCCATTGTGCCATGAGATAACTGCTAAGATGAATGGAGCTGGCTGTCACGGAGGTGATTGTGGGGCCGGTCTCTATTGGATCACAGTCCAGGGCTGAATTCCTTTCTGGTTCATCAGGGTCTGTTGGTACCACAGGAAGTGTCATGATCCTTTTTTTCACTAGGGCCAGATGGTGTCCTTTTTGAGGCCTTACTAATGCCCAGTTTTCCACATGTAAAACTCCTGGGAAAATGACCTAACTCGCAGCTGCTTAGTGAGGCTTGAGCAGGTCTTTAGAAAGACTTCTGTCAAGAGCAAGAAGATTGTACCACTAGCAGAGGCAAGGGGGAGGCTGTGTCTAGAAATGTATCAATTACAAACTATTTTTAAACCACGATCATAATTTGAATTGCAATTTGCACAATGTACGTCTTCATAGGCAGTGGCAGAAAGGATATTTCACAAAAGCAACTAATGGCTAAGGATGCCGATTGTTTTCCTAGCAGAAGTTTTACCTTCCTTGGGAGCAGATGGCCTGAATAAGAGAAAATGTGGTCCAGAAGGGTCGGGAAAGGACAAAAAGTAAAAGATTCCCTAGATAGCTGCAAGGAGCCTGGGGAGAGGGGAGGGACCCTGGTGTTAAAAAGAGCTGGAAAAAAGTGGAAACTTTTGATGTATGTGGGTACTGTTTACCAATGAATTGAATGATTCCCAAGGGTGGACGGCTGCAGGTGTGATATTTAGAAAGATGCCTTTTCTATAAACTGGTTATAGTGTGAAGACATCAAAGTCATTACAAAAGTCAGTGAGATTCATATTAAAAGGTACTGTAGGATTTTTCTCCAACCCCCCCAAAGCATCAGCAATAATTACAGTGGGGATAATACAACTCTTAACAGCATCTTTGAATCTTTGCGTATTTTTGTGTGAGTTGAGTAGTAATTGGTTCTAGCTTGTTTGTGGGTATATTTTGCAGTGTGTGTGTGTGTGTGTGTGTGTGTGTGTATGTGTGTTTATCCCTACTATTGTTTTCATTTTATTTAAAAGAGCTCTTTCTATATACCAAACATGTCATTAACATTTCATCTAATTAATTTATAACAATAAATTTTTTGTGTCATGTTGGTATGTTGAATTTTTTTAAGAAAACTAAAGCCATGTAAAAAGGAGAGCTATCTTCTGATCCAAACTATGACAACAAAGTCTCAAAATAGTTACTATGAAGATCTCCCTCTCTAAAGTACTTTTTTTTCAAAGGTAATACACACACACACACACATATATATGTAAATTTACTTAACTTTTAGGTCATAAAAATCTTGTAGCATGTTAAGGGGGAGAGGAAAAATAATGGTAGAAAATATTTGGCTTGCATTTTCAATCAAGTGCCTAACAATTCCAAAAGCGATGCCTCATCATTCATATTTTAAGCCTGTCAATTGCTGGGAGCAAACAGCAGGCCAGCAACATGAGAAAGATACAATATGTTTACAGTTTTCATTCTGACGAGATTTTTTTATAAAAACATAAAAATAGTGATTAGCTATCTTTGTTACTCTGAACTTAAAAAAAATCAATATCCATAATTTATAGATTATTGACTTATTTTTTGTGGTAACTGATAACAATTAATGCCAGGATGTGAATTGTTGTAAAATACAATAATATTACCTAAAAATATTCTGGGGAGAGACTAACAACTTCAAAGAGTGATTAATATTTTACTCAAACAGTACTGGTTTTGTTTGCCCTTTAAAATGCTCATCGGCATGGGGAATTTAGAATTGTTCATTTAGGACACTAATCTGAGAAGGCAGAGGAGAAGGAAGTGCATTCTACTCTGATTAGCAACCAGAAGCAATGGAAGAAATACCCAACAACTTATTAAAGGCATACTTTGTTTATTTTCTTGTCTTCATTTTTACATAATAATAGAACTCAGTAGAAACAGCTTTGAATATAATTCAGCTACTTGGAATCAGTTTCCTTTTCTTTTAAAAGCACACCCCACTGCTGGAGGCACCATCAGCAGAAGAAACACGGATATGCTGCATACACATAGGCCCCATGCTGTACAGATAACACGCTCCAGAGACAGAACCAGGATTTCCTCCACTGGGCCGGTTACATGCAGCCTAGCTTTCAGCAAAAGCCAGCCTCTGTCCCCTTTCTTTCATGAACAGGGTTACACGTTTAGTTGTGGCACAAAGAAATCCTTCTCTCCCTTGTTCACAAAGCCCCACAACACTGGCTTTCCTTTATCAACTGCTCTTTTCTTTCTCTAAATGCTATATTTTTATTTACATAAGAATTCTTGTAGGTGTTTTATTTACATATGTATTCATTCATTTCAGATTAGTGAAAGGACACAATGAAACCCTAAACCCAAAAGCGCAGCTTTACAAAGACTGAAAACTATCTCCTTAGCTGTCACTGTGTCAGAAAATGACTCTAATTTTGCTCTTATTAGTTTCAATTATTGGCAGTTGTCTTAATTGTCTTATTCCTCATGGCTTGGGCTGAAATTCAGAGCGTTTGCAGTGTCTTCCCAAGAGTAAGTTGGATGAACTGTAGTTTTGCTGGGTGGACACAAGAAGGGAGAAAAGGGTATCATCTCTGCTCAGGGAGATCCTGTTCAAATACTGCAGTGAGTGATGCAAGAAAGAATTATGCTGAGCCTCATGTGAGTGACCATGGCACTCAATTTCTATGTGAGTTTTAAGACATGACTTGTTGAAAAGCAAAGGCTATTCTTTTAAAAGTCAAAAATAAATCTTTGACCATACTGATTTCAATAAATCCTGACATTTTTCAAGAATACTCATTCACTCTACAAAGAGAAAAACTTAAATTGAGCAGGTGAATATTAACTTGTAGCAAAAACAGAACCTCCATTTTTTTCCTGTTATAACTTCTGGAAATGAGAGGAGGGACTTTCCTGTTGAAAGTGTTAAAGTCATTTCTCAAGCAGAGGACTCACTTAATTTTGAGAAAAATCTCCTCAGTTAATTTTCCTGTTGTGAGAATATGTGAAATAAACTCTTTCCATTTTGAAAAGCTATACTAAATGGAGAATTTTTGTTATCCATTGAGGCTTCCCACATGCCTGAAACTGATGACTTCTCAGAATTTACCTATAATCTACTGTAAGTATCCATATAAAAATGTACTCACACTTTTGGTATTATGTTAGCAAATAATGCTTGGAGTGCCTACTCTAATTGTGTAGTTAGGCTCAATGCGAGAAGTACAAAGACAAAATGCAACATAGACCCTCTTCTAGAAGGTGTTTGTGGGATCCTTTGATGATAAGCTCATCAGGGACAGGCAGGATGCATATGGAAAGAACAGGAAGGACCTTTCAGATATTAGCAGTCACATTCTTTACTTTTTTAATTTCTTGAAGATATAGGATAAAGCTGTACTATATGCAGTAGCCATTCTAGAAATGCTACTGTTATTAAGCCCTAATTATTATCACTCAAACTTATAAAACATTTTATTTGACTTGTTCTTCCCAACATTCCTAGAAGGCAATGTTATTTTCATTGCTGCTGTTCTTCTTTAACCCGTGTGCATGGGTTTCATCTTTCTATTAATTACAATTATAAAACTATTTTCAGTTAATAAAAACTATGGATTTGTTATTTCATACTGGGCTCTTCAAGAAGCTAGCTGCCTGTTCAGTTTTGGCTTCTGCATCTCTCCTTTAAAACATTTCACTTGCAAGCTGGTTAAGAAAGATTAACTGACCATGTAAGTACTCCTGGAACATCTATAAAGAAAGAAGGGGTTATAAATCCATAGATTTTGAAGCTAGAAGGAAACTTGGACATCAACAATCTTATTCTTCACAAGAGAAGTCAAAAGAAAGGTGAAATTTTATATTATTCAGTACCTGAAGGACAAAAAAATAACGTGAAATAGTGGACACTGTACCCAGTATAGCGCTAAATACTTCTTATGCACTTGCTCGATTCTCACCATAATATTTGAGGTGGGTGCTAATTTTTGGGTTTTTTCCAGATGACAAAACTGAAACTGCTAGGGGTTAAGTAACAAGCCTAGGTTCTATAACTAATAAAAGAACCACACTGCACATCTGACAATGAAGCCTAAGTTCCCTTTCCTACCCATTATTATGGAGGATTTTATGATTTTTATTGGAGGTCATAATAAGTGGTACAGAACTTGTAAAATTATGTTTTCCTGGTCAGTAGACTCAAGAAAAGAAGAAAGAAAAGATGAGTGGAAAGATAGAGAAGGGACGGCTGAGGAGGAGATAAGGACTGAAAAAGGATCTTAGTATTAGAATTTCCATGATTTTTAATTTGTGTCCTTTGCTTTCCATGCACTATTACAATTCTGAAAACCAAATTCTCCTGGACCATTATTTAGTGATTCTTAACTATTAAGTGCCAAAGATTAAGCAAACAGTATCAGGTCAGTAGACTAAAACTTACTGTGTAATGTAAAAAGCTTCACAATATCTATCTAAAGTATTAACACTATTACCTCAGCAAGCACTAGCAAAATCACATTAAACCTCTGCAGTATATAAACGCTACAAACTTTTAAATTCAAAAGACTGAATATACTTTAGAAATCAAATACTGTATATTATCTTTTTCATGATGGGTAAACAATATTTTGCATGCATTTATTAATTAAAGAGAGTTGGAGGCCAGCAGGTAGCTCAGTGGCATGGCACCTGCCTGGCAAGTGCAAGGTCCTGAGTTCAATTCTTGGTACCAAAAAAAAGAGAGAATTAAAGAACTCATTGGCTTAGGTACATAATAATTTATTGTGCATTAATGAATGCAATTTACATTTTGAGTATATTTAAGTTATTATTATGTTTTCTTTATGTTTATTCTATTACACATACATGAAGTATATATAATATATTCATCTTCAAAAATAAACAAAATCTACATAATTCTTCCATAAGTTTTTTCACAAATTATGTGGCACACAAAATGTTACATTATGCACAGTATCTCCGAAGACTTTGTCATAAATAATATTAGAGTTTCTCCCTCATAGGTATTCTACATAATCCAGTTTAAAAATGTCAGATAATTTTAAATTATTTGTCATTGCTATTATGTTTACTTACTGTTTTAACTGTACTATATTGCAATTATTTGATAATTAATTCTACACCTGTGTTAAGTATCTGCTGTGTACATAACTCTGAGACAGGTATTACAATTAGTGTCAAAAAAGTGTTTTAAGAGAAATGAACACTAGGATTCTTTTTTTTTTCTTTTGGGGATTTGTTTTCTATTTTTTTAAAATTTTAAATATTTTATGCTTATAAGGATTCAAAGCAGCAACGACCAATAAAATAGTGACAAATATTTTAGCATTTGTTTCAGTTCAGGTTTTATCTCAAGTCAGATTATTTTTTCACTACTGGGGTTTGAATCCAGGGCCTTCACATTGAGCTATATTTTCATGGTCTCACTAAGTCTCACAGGTTGGAGTCAAATTTGTCATTCTTCTGCCTCAGGTTCCAAGTGTGCTGGAATTACAACTGTACACCACCATGCCCAGCTCAAGTGAGATCTTAACAGAACTGTCTTATGGATTATGCTTAATTTACTTGGCTTTATAAGTTTACTTTAGCATGTTTCTTTTGTAAATGAAAGACACACTAACATAATACTTTGAGCTAAGACGAGTTTCAAACACTTGGCTCATAATGCTGTGAATATAGAAAGCATTCTTTGAAGATAGATCAATATTGATGATAGGTCTAACTCCCATCAGTCAAATATTGTCCACACAAAATTTTTGTTTTCTTATAAAAAGAAAAACAAGGTATTTTGTCTTTATGCAATTTCTTAAGTAATGTTCTTTATCAGAATTAAATAAACCTTAACTCTAATTGTGGCAATTAAGCATGTGCAAGCTTACACCAATTGTATTCAGTCCGGAGAACTACATAAATTTGTGAAAACAAAAATCAGGGCTAAAAGTCAATAGGATGACATCTCTTCACCTGTGTAAAGGAGAGTGCTGGGGAAGAAAGCTACAGATTAATCTTCTTCAGGAATATGCAGTGCTTAAGAAAGAATCCAAATGCATTCTTTTTCCCAAATGAGAAAAAGGTAAAGAGTACATGAGCTAGAATTTCAAGAAAAGAAAATTTAGAGATCAAATATAATGTCTTCACTATAGGATAATGAAATATTGCAACAGATTAACTAAGGGTATATCTTAAAACCTTGTTATTAGTTAAGCCTTTGATCCACTTAAGAACAGAGAAGCAAACCAGAAAAACTCAATTCAAGAAAACAATTATGTGATATGTATTTATCTACCAATAAATTTCCTTCCTGATAGAGTCTCAAGGAAAAATGTTTTTATTTTATATAAATAACATCTATTGGGGCTGGGGATTTAGCTCAGTGGCAAAGCGCTTGCCTGGCAAGCGCAAGGTCGTGAGTTCGGTTCCTGGTACCGGAGAAAAACCAAAAAAAAAAAAAAAATTAAAACATCTATTGACCGTGTTTTTTCTCATATTAGGTGTTGTTATTATTATTGACAGGCTGGTCCAGCTATTGTGCATGGTTGGCTAAGTACACAAAATTTGATCATAATACTTGCTTCCTTCCTCACGATGTAAGTGATGACTCCTTCCATGTAAACCCATCTTCCATTTACCTTATAAATTATCCTGGTTCCTCCCTGTTATGGTTTGTGTCTGCATGTCCCTCCAAACCATATCCATCTGCAACCACTACCACTGCTAGAAATTGATGAAAATGGATGGATAGTGTCCTATTAGGAATTTCCTTGTTCTTGTATTACATGATACGAAACTGGTAATAGTGTGGCCAAACATTTATACCAATAATCCAGTTAAGAAAAATATCCAGGCAAGAAAAGAGAATGCACTCCAGGTATTACAAATGTCAGGATTTTATATAGGAAATGGATCACCAACTAATTGAAAGAACTAGAAAAGGAAGAAAAACAGGACAAGGAACTTGAGATACACATGGCATAAGAACATTTTGCCCACAGATTAGGAAGATGCTACCATTTCACAGAAATGGCCAAAGCCTACACCTTACTGCCAAGTTACCTAAAGGCTTGGCCTTTGCTGCTACTGCTGTTGGAATCACACTACTGCCGCAGAGCAAGCAACCAAGGGCCTGGAATTAGAAGCCATATCCATCTGCAACCACTACCATGGCTAGAAATTGATGAAAATGGAAGATAGCTTTTCTTTTCCCCTCTCCTTCCAAGAATAAATAAAAATAATATGTGAAACCATATAGTTTGCAGACTTCCAGTCCTACAATACAAAAGATGATATAAAATATATGTAAATGCGGCTCTAACATTGTGCTAATGTGTAGCACAGTACTTGTTACCTAGATTTTATCCTAGGGATATTTAGCAAATAAATAACTGATGGAAGAAAGAAATGGTTAGACATTCATAGAATTTTCCTTTCTTTACCTCTCTGTTATATTGTCTCCTTCAAATGTTTTTGAAGTGCTTATTAAAATATCTATAACTTATTAAAATAACTACAATTAGAAAGTTAAAGTGAACATAAAATAAAACTTACTTAACAAGGTAGTTAGGAGACAGTTTTAGAAGAAAGCTAGTCTACAAATTGCCAAGAATTTAGATTGTTTATCAGTGCCAAAGTAATTGCCAGATAAAATACAGTCCACCCAGTTAAATTTGGATAATATGTGGAGCATTCTTATACCAAAAATATTTATTGTTATCTGAAATTAAAATTGAATTGTGTTTCTATGTTTACACCCTCTAAATTTGGAAACCCTATGCCAAAACACAATATTCTTTTATTTATTCTATTTCACATCATTTAACATCATGAGATAGCATGTAGAACATACACAAGAGCATATTACTATTGAGCAGTTCTATATTACTAGATTAAAATTCCTTATTTAGCTATAAGACCTTAATATTTAGACTCTTCAAAAAAGGAAAGAATAATATGATTATTCACATTTAATAACATTTTAAATTAGCAAGTAATTTCCTATATACTCTCATTTAAAACATTGCAATTATATGAGATGTGCCTGATTATTAATGTATTCCAAATTTTATAACAATGAGATTCATAATACTTAAGCAATTTGTCTAAGATCACATGATTAACATACTTAATGCAACTTACCTGCATTTCCCCTTATCTCCATGAACTTTCTGCAACCCAGTGTCTTAAGGATGAAGTTAAATGTTATCAATATAATTATGACAAATAAACCTAAGCAAAAAGAAACCCAAGAGGCAAAACTGAAAGTTAAAGGGAAGGAAAGAAATTCCAATTGCTTTGCCTTAGTAAAGAGGAGGGCTGGACATATTGGTTGATCATGTGCATACCTTCAAGCCCCTGTCTCTTTAGGGGTCAACAGACATACACTGCATATTTAGGAAGTAAAGATAAGTAAGACATTGTATATGAAACTGTGAACATATAGCCTAAACCAAAGATGACTCTACTGATATAAAGTTCAGTTACTCATTGAACTGTTAGTTGGGCAGAATTGCATTTAAACTCCTTAAAGGGACCTGTCTGCATGATGTCATTCATCATCTCAGTACTCATGTGGGTATAGAATTAAAAACATTATTTATAATGAAATATATGTATAAATATAGTATACCATATAATATATATGGCATATAGTATGGGTGTATATAGGTACAGTGATTATTCAAGTATTTTAGAAATAGGATTCATACTCACTTTATAGAACATCATTTTAATGATGGGATTTTATACAGAGTGGTAATTATTACAATTTAGAGAGTACGATTTTATTCACATATGTCAGAGCAGTTGTATGATGAATCTCTACTGTTTTTAGCATGCTGTTATTAGAAACCAGAGCTCTCATGGGGACCTCCAGAGGTCACCTCTTCTATTCTGCTGGCCCCAGGCAAAGATGCTTCTAATAATTCAAGTCAAAGGTTCCCTTCCCTGTTCTTAAGAATGATCACATATGGTGTTTTGTTGTACCTCCTCCATAGTAATTTTCATGTAAATACAGATCAATTCTGGAAATTTGGGTTTCTTTTTAAAATATGAAAGGTTTTATCACCACCAAAAATTTAAAAGACAAACATTTGTAGGCTTGCTCCACCTCTTCAGGCTCAACCAAAACCTATTCTTAAACAAATGATCATGGCAATGTAACTGAAAAAGTTGCCCTATTGTAGTTCAAAAAGGGTTACCCATTCCAGGCTAGCTTTCTTTAGATGGCCCATCTGTGATTAAACAAACTGCTGCTTTCCTTTGATAAACTTCCCTTTGTATAATCATCTCCTGTTCATCCAAGTTTTTCAGAATAAATGATTGATTTAAAATTTTATAAGGTACTTGCATGTCAGTCACATCTTCATGTTGAGCTAAATCAGTATTTTTGCTCATTTCTTAAGTAGATTGCATCTGTTCTGTGGGTAAACACAGAGGAGTTGATCCCTCTTCCCAGGCTTTATAATGAGAATATTCTGTCTGATCAGGTGCATGCACCCTGCTGTCATTTGCAGCCTGACCTGTAGGTCAGGGGTGATGTGAGCTAGCTCAGGGATGCATACAAATCACATCCTCTTGTCTGTCTGTTTTGTTGACTGGTTCTCCTCAGGGTCATGGCTATCTTAAGTAGCAGCCTAAAGGAAAAAGTGTGCCCTGTCTGAGCTGTAAAACTTTGACTCTAGACCAATTGCATCTGACATACAGCAGCATGAGGTTTGGTTTAGCCTTTGGATTCAGAACAAATCACTGGCTATCAATGGCTGATAGTGACATGCAGTTTACCGATTGTCTCCTTCTTTCTGACAGCTCTGCATGGGGAAGAAATGGAGTGTTCTTAAGTTGGGAAGTTTGGGTTTTAAAATACATTGTGCGTGAGTTTTTTTATGTGAAAACAAAACTACCAAATTTCAAGTTATAAAAAAATGAAGTCCTGAGTTTCTTTGGTTTCAACAGAAAACACCTAAGCTGCAAAAGGACACACTTACTGTTGAACACAGCAAGCATCCAGGAACATACTAGGCTTGTAAATGTTTCAATGAGATTTTGCTACATTGCTTTAATGTGTATAAATTTATATCTTGTGTTGCTTTCACTGAAATGTGCCTTTAATCAGAGAATGCATCTTATACAAGTTTAATTCTTTTCCAGTGCCACTCTGCCTAGCATCAAAATGTGTTAATACCAATTCAGATTACACTTTATCTCTAGTTTGATATTTATGAATGTTTGCATAGTTTAATTTAAAAACTATGCAAAGACATCATATCAGTTGCTATGAGGGACATGAACAAACAAATAAATGATGTGATCAGGGCCCTCACAAAGCTAACAATCTTAGCAAGACAGAGAAATAATAAACATAAAACATAGTAGATGACCAGAAAAATACAGGAATTTATAGGAGTTTAATAGAGAGATTATTTCTTCTGCTCAATCTAGAGAAAATGGCAGGATTTCAAAATGCAAACAGAAGGTGAGCAAGAAAGATCATTCTAGGACTGAACAAGGGATCCTAGGACAAAAATCAGGAGTGTAGCTTCAAACAGAGAATAAGTGAAGAAGTTGTGTATTAGATGGGGTACAGACATGGTTGTTCCAGAACAAAATAATGTGACAGTAATTCTTAAGGTGGGTTGTTGATAGGAGGTTAGGAAACCAAGAAAGTCACTGTTACAGTTAACCAAAGAGAAGGTAATGGGTGCTCAACTAGGGTCAGTGCAGCCATGGTAAGAAGAATAATGTCCAAGAAACACTTGAGAGGTAAAGTGAGTGTGGTCCTCGCTGAAAAGGGAAAGGTAAGCTTTCTGTGAAGTACACTCGCTGACACATACACATATGGGCTCTTTTGGTGCCTTTCAGGATTTCATGAGATCACCAAGCAAAGATCTCTTCTAAATCTTAAAAAATCAACTTGTCCACTGTTGTAGCTTGTCTTTAGATGTTCCCCCAAGGCCTCATGCAGTCATAGGTGGGGCTTTTTCAGAGGTAGCCTGATCTGGAGTATGTAACACTGGAATTGATTCATGGTACAATGCTAGGATCAAGGGCACTAGGATTAAGGGTGTGAGTGCTACCAGCCCTAAGTAGCCTTGATAAAATGTGGGGGATAGAAAGAGCTCTGGATGACCCTGTTGCTTTGCTACCTTCTGCCAGCCATGAACTCTTGCTCTTCTGTGATGCCTGTCTGCTGTGCCACTCAGTCTTGAAGCCAGCTGATGATGGACTGAAACCTTTACAGACTCTGAGCTAAATAAATCTTTCCTCCATTAACTTCAGGTGTTGAGTATTTTGTCTCAGTAACAAGAAAAGAAACTAAGACATCCACCATGCCTCCCAGACTGAGCTCCATCATGAGACACAGACTGAGCTCCATCATGAGACCCAGCCAGCCTCTTTTGTCTTTATCACCTGGATAATATAATTTTGAAATGAATGAATGAATAGATGAATGCATGCATGCATGCATAATTTCAATGGTTTTTCTCTGTGTCACTGCAAAATTATGACATTTTAGAAAAGGGAGAAAAACGCACAAGAAGATAAGATTTTTCAAGTGCAGTGAGTTCAGTAACCTCTCCACTCAGGTCAGAGCCCTACAAATAGTCATTATGAGTTTTCCAGGAAGTTTTCTGAGTCAGGATTTTAGTAGGCCAAATACTGCTAATTTACTCTGGTACTTCTAGCTCGATCTCCATGTTCACTAGCAATGGAACTTCTCTATTTTTATTTATAGTGAAGTTATATTTTAATATCAGTTATATGTAGAGGGTTAGTTGAGATTAAAACTTGCATCTAAGTTTTTATAAAATTATGCTTCAAAACAAAAGTGAAGAAAAAATATTCCATTCTTAATGTTGACCGACCTCCTATGAATATGGACCAAATAGTACAAATCACTTCCCAATCTTCTAAGTCATCTAGTTTTTTAAAGTTAAATTTTCAGCAACCTGCTCCCAAATTCTTTTGATGTACCAGTCATACTTGGCAGGGTAGATTTTTATAATATGCAGAATGCATATAAGGAGAAATATTTGAAATTTGTAGTCAGGCTATGTTTTTAAAGTATGTTGTTCAGTCCAATTTGCATCTTTAGTTTATCAGTTTTGGTACCAGAGTCTGTTAAGTGAACTTACAAAGTTGTGGAAAAAGGCAGATTGTATTTTTTATGATCTAGGATGGGCAATAGTCATGTTCACCCAGGAGCCATCTGTCAATTTGGGGAATGTAAACAGAGGAAGAAAGAGGACCCAGATTTGTACCGTGTCAGAATGTCACCTGTAAAAATAAATTCAATAGGTTACCTTGCTTTGGAGCTTCCCATTGGGAAACACAAGCAAAAGACAGATGGGAGGGTTGAGATAATCTCCCTAGGGTGTCATTGTGGGCTGTCTGTTAGCACATGGCTGTGGTGTCTCCAGGTCCCAGTAACTGTTCCATTCCTTTGCCCTTTCAGGGTAACGGTGTCTCAAGTGGTAGTCATAGGATATGACATTATCATTTGCATATTCCCTGTCCTTCTCTCTATAAACTGTCTGCTCATTAAACACTTCCTGAATTTTCTCAGTTCAACTATGCTATCTCATTCCTACTGGAATTCTAACTGATTCAGTAGTCATAAAAGATTGAATTTGCTGGTTTCAAGAGCTTGTACTATTTATTCATATTTAAATTTTACTCATACTCAAAGTATCCTTGCATTTAATCCATGAATAAAATTATTAACAAAATGACCTCTTTTTTAGTTTATCAGGAAAGAAGAAATTACTAGAAGAATCTCAGAGAAAGTTTTGCCAACTAGAATCGTATAGGCAAGCAAATTAACAAATGAGCTAATTGCTTAGAAAGGAAAAGTATAAATATTAAAAATGTGGTAAAAATGTAATAGAAAACTTTAAGTATATGAGCTTCTTAAATCCAATTCAGTGCCATAAAGTGATTTTTCCCTTGGTGGGTAGTTCTCAAATGTGGAGTGTTCCAGACTTCAGTATGTAATCCTTTTTGTTACCTCCTAGTCTTATGACATTAAATATTATGCATAAATATTGTCTAAATGCTCCCCTTTCTAGAAGACACAGAGTTGGCTGCAGAAGAGCAGCACTTCCATAAGAACAAATATGAAAATAAAACAATCAGAAATAATCTGTTTAAAGCCATCAGAGAGCATACAAGGCAAGAAGAACCTAAAGGTGCTGAAACTTGGAAGAGGTAAGCATTTCCTAGAAGTGACCTGACTTCCTTAGACATTTTTTTTTTGTTGTTAATTTGTCAATTTTAGGCAAGTAGAGGGCTTAAAATCCAACCTTTTTACCAACAGGCTCTATTTCTCAGAGACTGGGATAATAACAGTTTCATGGAGACATAATCATCCTCTCAACAACATTTCCAAATTCCGAGATTGAATGGGATGATGGACACAACATTTAAGCAGAAAGGCTCTGAAAAGCATAGCAGATCTATTAGCTACCTCACAAGACTAAGATTAGAGCATAAGACCTGCTCAGAATAAGGACTAGGGTGGATCAGAGCTACACTGAATCTTAACACGGCTGTAATCTAGCCCAAGTAGCCATCACTCTACTGGCCAAAACAAGAAAGTGGTTAATCCTTTCCAGAGGAAAAACATCATGTGTAGCCTTTGCAAAAATATTATCAGTGCTGTTTAACTCACAATATCTAACATTCAATGACCAGTTACTAAATCTGCAAAAGAAAATTCCGCATTATTTTAAATGAGAGAAAAATAAAAGAGCCAAAAAAATATACTTACAGAGGCTTTAGCTATTAAAGTTAGGTGAAAAATGATTTCTAAATACCAATATCATCTATGTTGACTTCTCTTAACTTTCTACCTTCAATCAAAATTTCTTTCCTGGGTCCCAGACTTGTAGATACAGCTATCTTCCTTACATCTTCAGGTAGACGGCAACTACACATTTTAAAGTTACTTGTAACATAAATTTTCTGATCCTACCACCCAAAATTCTTCCTTTACAGTTGCTCACACTTCAGTAAATAACACTTCCATATCTCAGTTGCGCAAGTCAAAAACTTCTTCTCTTTTTCTTTCATGTCCCACAGCTAACACATCCACAAATTCTCTGTATTCTCTTTGGAAATAAAGCCTACAAGCTTCTTGTGCTTTACTATATTCATTGCTATGTCCTTGGTTGGAACTACAGTTACATCTTGTCTATCTAAGTGCAATAGCCCTTCTACTAACTTTTATCTGCCTTTGTCTGCTACAGACCACACTCAACACCAAAACTCAAAAAACCCACTTTCTACAGAAGTCAGACTATGTAACTCTTGGGCTCACATATCATCAATGATTTCCTAATTAACTTAAGAAGACTTTCGTCACACTGCAGTAACAAATACAGCCAAACTACCTGTCAATTCAACTAATCTACTCATTTCTTATTCACATTATTAGTCAGACATGCACTCCTTTTCATATCATTTCACCTCAGATGCCTCAAGAGCCAAGGTTATAGTAGGACTACAGCATTATCATTAATGGTTCAGAGGAAAAGAGGAGCATGGTGATAGGCACACAGTGGCTTATGAGTCACGGCTGCTCACCTGCTGGTTACCTAAGGCAGTCACAAGGAAATCCAAAGCCTACATGCTCATCTGTCTACAAGCCTCTACCTCACCCCTGCTCTTTGTCACCTTATCCCTCTCACCTTGTCTGATTACTCTTCACCTTGCTCACTCTGCTGCACTCACGCTGGTCTCTTGGATGTTCCTCAGAGACACCATGCAGGCTCCTGCCAGAACTAGTTACATCCTCTCTTCAAAAAGTTACTTCTCAGGTACTCTTTCCTGATTCTTGTAAGTCTCTGACTTTCTCCCAAGGCCTTCTCTTATCATCTTATTCATTTCAGTACTTATTATACACCTCTGCTCCTCTCTCCACCTCTATCTACCTTTTCTTACTTACTTTTCTCTATGGGACTTACCATTATGGAATGCTACTTTTTTTTTTAGCACTACTAAGAATTGAACTCTAGACCTTTCACTGAACTACAGTCCCAACACTTTCATTTTTATTTTTGAGGTAGGATCTCACTTGCTAAATTGCCCAGGCTGGGCTCAAACTTGCAATCTTGCTGCCTTAAATTCCCAGAGAGCTGAAATTACAGACACGCCTGGCTCAGATTTCACTTCTTAGTTATCTGTCTTCCCTCATTAGGACATAAGCTTTATGAGGGCAGGAGTTCTTTTCCTACTAATTTATTTCCAATGATTACAAGAATGCCTAATAGATGTTAAATAAATATTTTTGAATAAATATAATCTCACTTTATTTTTATATCATTTTTTAATGTCCAAACCATTCTGATATGCATCTTCTCATTTAGTATTTACAACCTGTTATGGAAGGACTAGCATTTGAATACCATCTGCCTTAATAAGATGCTGGATGTGTAACATGGGCAAGTGTAGTGTGAAGTGTCCACTGATAATCACACAAGTTTAATATAAGGAGAAATGGGTGAGAGGGTGACTCAAATCATTTACAGAAGTGTAAACATTTTACTGCCTGCAATCTCTAATAAGAATTGATGTGGTGTGTCATCTGTAATTTAATCACCAGCATTACATCTTGATAGTAAATGAGGATTACTAGACTACTCCCTATAAAGTTAGATTAACACACATACAGAATATATACTGAATTTAGGCAGTATTTCAGGTGTGACACACAATGATAAATGGAAAGAATTCAAAGTAAAAGTAGCAGTCTTATAGATGATCTTATCATGCCTCTAAATTTTAGTGCTTACTGCACTGTATCACCTGTCCAGTTCAGTCTTAGCCTGAATATCTGAACACAGAGGAGCAAATTAAGTCCCGAGCTTTGTACCTGGATTTAAAAATATTTTATTGACTTGGTGTGTTGTTTTCAGTGTATTAAAGAATTTTATCACAATGTGTGAAATAATGGCAGCAAAAAATAATTCATCTAAACAACACTGCTATCAAGAGAGACAACACTTTTTTATAATTACAGGTCAGACTATTTTGTTTTTTCTAAGTATCTTATGTTTTTTGAGTAATATAGCAAAAAATTTTGCATATACTTTGTGCAAAGGCTGCTCTCATTGTCTCCTTGTATGCAACACAGTATAAAAGAATCTATCTGAATACATAAACTAGATAATACATAGACTAGATAAAAAATCAGTACCTCTCTCACATTCACAAACACACACATGCATGCACACGCTGATGCACACATGTAATGCACACAAACCTGCACATGTTCCAGATACTTGCCAAGCTACTGTGATCTTCTGAAGAGTTAATGACTTGTTTCATTGTTTTATTATTATGCAAAGCTTATTTTTCAGCTATATAAAACTAGACTCGAATATATATGACAGCAAACAATTAGTGTAAAAGGGGCAGTGGTTTATAGTCTATATAGGCTGCAATTTTATATGTAAATGAATAAACAGGAAATTAAGCAAAATACTCTACTGAATGAAGTGGAAAATTAAATAATCATGAGAAGTTACTGCACAGAGAAGGCTTCTTCTTGGCTCTTTTTTATCTAGGATTTTGCCACCGTAGCGCTCTATGAGCCTAAGGACCATGGACAGCATCTTGGGTTTCATAGGAATACATGTTCTATAGTAAGAAATAATAGTGGATTCTTAAAAATGTATCATACCAGTGTCATTTGATGTTTGTTCCTTCATTAAGAATTTAAAAATTAGGGGCTGGGGATTTATCTTAGCGGCACAGCGCCTGCCTGGCAAGAGCAAGGTCGTGAGTTCGATTCCCGGTATAGGAAAAAGAAAAAGAAATTAAAAATTAGTTCTTATGAAAAAGCTTTCACAAATTCACAGAGTTCACTGGAGTGCTATCATACTGGTTTCTTTCCTGCAGAGATGTCAAACCATATTTTACATGTTTCCCTATATAATAGTGATCAAATAATTACTTTTAGAAGAAGATTGTTTAATTTTTATCACAAACTTGGGATCCTCAATTGTTTGTTAGTTTTAGTTTAGAAAAGGAGAGAGAGATGGGGGACACACATAATCTCCTCAGTTTCCTTCACTCTCGCTGTGCTACCACAGGCACGTTCTTCCATGTAAAAGGATCTTGGACTGGAGACACAGCTCACAGCGCCTGCGTGGCAAGTGCAAGGTTCTGAGTTCAACTGTCAGAGAGAGAGAGAGAGAGAGACATAAAAGGACCTCAAACTACTTCTCAAATTCTGTGTCTATTCCACTTTTTCTGACCCTGATCTTACGACATAGTCTTCTGATCTTGGTTTGAATAAGAAAAGAGGACTTGCTCTGAAATTGCAGAATCAGACATTCTAATCACAAGTCTTTGTGCAGGGAAGCTGATATTTGACCGTCTTCACTGCAGAACTGGTGCTGTTTGCTTGAGAGGATGTTAGCATTAATGTATTTGTCCTCACATTTAATTCAAAGCATCTTACACAGACACCATTAATGGTGTTTTGCTAGCACTTTCAAATGACTTCTAATGTAATTTAAATCAATTCTATTTAACAGCCATTTATTGTGCAAAGATCTGCTGCACTGTGTGTGTTTTAGGTGATACACAGTGTGTTCCCTGTACTAAACGGTAGTGTCAGTGGAAGAAAGGAGATATGGACACCACTCACACAACACAATGAAGATTATTTTAAAATGCTATAATGAAGTTTCAATGTAGTTCTAGAGGAGCACAAAGGAGATGGATGGATTTTTCTGGAAATAAAACAAGAAAATTTCAAGAAACTGATTCAAGTTGAAGAAAAATTACATTTTAACAGGCATTGAGGGTAGAGGAGTCAGTTGCAAGAACTATTCCAAGTTTGAGATATGAAATGAAGGTTCAGACCTGGTAATATACAGTGTAGAGAAAATATAAGTCATCTTGTGTAGGGGATACTGAGTAGAAACATGACTGTCATGCAAGATACACTTAAAGAGATAAATGGGACTAGAGAGGGGCACTTTGACCACTGAACTAGAGTATGAATCTATCCTTAGACGACATAGTGACTGGTCTTTAAAGGAGGACCATTTGAACAAAAAAGAGCTGACCATTTGCACAATGTCTAAACTAAGGAAGCAGGAAAAAATTTTATAAGAATATTTTTTAGGGCTGAGGATTTAGCTCAGCGGCAAAAGCACCTGCCTGGCAAGCGCAAGGTCGTGAGTTCGGTTCCCGGTACCGGAGAAAAACCAAAAAAAAAAAAAAAAAAAAAAGAATATTTTTTAAACAAAGGAAATATTTTGAAAGATGTCTAAGGGCCTGAGGGCAGCACAGCACTTTTGAGAAGTAAGAGGAGGAGATATAGCCACAGGGATGAAGACTTCAACTTCAGACCTTGTGAGAGTGAAGTTGCAGCCTAACGTCTATGCAAAAATAGCTAGTAGGCATTTAAAATAACAATCTTTCCTCTGGGGAAGTTAACTGATCATAAATATTTTTAGATAAATCTGGGGAGGTTTCTTCCACGAAAAAACAAGTGTGCATCATTTCTGGAATTTACCAGTAGAATTATCAAATGAAAATAATTATTTGAAATAGATATTTTGGTTCAAATCTTTTTTAAAAATTGCTTTCATCAGAAAACTAATACGAACTACAATACAAAATTTGGGGAAATTCAGATTGAAAAGATAACAAAAACTTGCACTTCATTATAAAATTTAGAGACAAGGATATTGACCTTTTTAGGGTAGATGTTCAAAGTCCATGAGTGTGTATATGTAAAAGTATATGTACATGAATGCAACCACATATACTGTGAATAAAAATAGGCTCAGAAATTTATCATATGCTTTATTCACTTAACCTATTATGAGCTTTTATTACTTTAAATGCCCTTCTGTGACCTGATTGTTTTTAATTAATAGATTTTAGAGGAGTTTTAGATGTATAAAAAATTTAATTAGAAAATGCAGAGTTCCCAGGTACTCCTTCCCCTATGCCTAGTTTCCCCAATTACCATCTTATATTGATGTTGTGCATTTATTACAACTGATGGACCAAAATGTATACATTACTTTTAAGTGAGGTCACAGTTTACATTAAGATTTATTTTTTGTGCATTGTACAGTTCTATAGAATTTGACAAATGGATAGCGTCATACGTCCACCATTAAATAGCTATACAAAATAATTTCGCTGCCCTGAAAAGTCACAGTGCTACATCTAATCATCTTTCTTTCCTCTCTTTCCCCTTTCCATCTTTTTACTGTGCTGTAGGCATGCTTTTCCAGAGTGTCATGTGGTTGGAAGTACGCAGGCTTTTAGACTTGCTTCTTTCATTAGCAATGTGAATTTAAGTCTCTTCCACTTCTCATTGTGGCTTGATAGCTTATTTTTATCATGAATAATATTTCATTTTAATATGAATATCATTTCTAGACATACCACTGTTTGTTTATCTATTCACCTAGTGAAGAACATCTCTTCCAATAAGAGACAATTATGAACAAAACCACTACAACGGACATTTATGGAAAGGTTTATGTGTAGACATAAACTGAACTCATCTGGATAAATAAAACACCTAGAAGACTATTTGCTGGGTCCTATGGTAAAGCAGTTTAGCTTTATAAGAATCTACTAAAATGTCTTCCAAAATGGTTGTATCATTCTCTATTCCCATCAGCAATAAGTAACAGTTACTGCTGCTGTACATCTTTGTCAGCTCTTGGTTTTGTCACCCTTTGGGACTTTATCCATTGTAATGGGTGTGTAGCCATATCTCCTTGTTTGAATTTCCCCTAATGATGTTGAGCATCTTGTCATATGTTTATTTGCTATCTGAGTAGTTTCTTTGGTGAAGTATTTTTAAGGGCTAGTTTTTAATTAAGGTGTTCTCTTATTAAGTGTTAATACTAGTTTTTACATTTTATGTCTTTTACAAAGATTTTCTTCCATTCTGTGGCTTGCTTTTAATTCTCTTAACATTGTCTTTTACAGCCTAGAATTTTTTAGTATATGTGCTGCCAAAGCGAGCACAGCCCAGAATTTTTTAATTTTAATGAAGTTCAGCTTATCAATTCTTATTTTAATGAATTGTCTTTTTTAGTATTATATCTAAAAACTCACTGCCAGACCCAAGGCCACTTGGATTTTGTCTTATAGGCTCATGTCCAATGGTTCCATGGTTAATACTAATGCTACATTTTTAGTCCTTAAAGTTGTTTCCAATTTTCCACTATTATAAACAGTACCATCATGAAAACTCTGATATATATACATCCATAATTCTTTAGAATCAAATCTCAGAAGTAGATTTGCTGAGTGTGATAGAAATTGAGAGTTGGCTCTTCAATATCTAGTTTAATGTCTTCCTTGAATGCCTTCTTGTATTACAAAAAATACAAAGCTGTAACTTACATCAGCTAAAATTCCAGATACCATATACATTCTACTGTGACACACATTTTTCTGAATCTTGAATTTAGAACTGGGGAAAGAAAATGGACTGAAGGTATTCATTTAGCACCAGTTATGGGAGAAGTGAGCAGCCTCCCAGTTTAACAGAACATATCAGCGGCTTGCCCTTGTGGAGCAGTTCTGCAGGTGTCTTGAGAGTGGTACTAGTTCAATTTCCATTACATAGCAAAATACCCGAGGCTGACCAATGTATAAAGAAAAAAAGTTTATCTAGCTCATAATTTTGGAGGTTCAGGGATATGCTACTGGTATTTTTCAGCAGTGGTGAGGACCTTCTAGTGGACAGCCTCATAAAGGCAGAAGAATAGGCAACAAGGAGAAATCACACAGCGAGACAAGATGTCAGCAATCATGGAGGTGCCAGTCTTGGACAACAGCAGTACAATGATCCCAGCTACTTCCTTTTTTTTTTTTTTTTTTTTCTTCTTTCCTTCATCCCAGTTGTTCCTTCCTTTGAGCAATTTCTTCCACTGCTGGTGGGAGTGTACCCTAGTAAAACCACTGTGGAACTCAGTTTGGAGCTTGCTCATAAAACTGGGATTAGAGGTCCCACTTAACCCAGCTACACCCTTCTGGGTATTTTCCCAGAAGAATTGAAAACATCATACCACAGCAATATATGTGCACCCATGTTTATAGCAGCACAATTTGTCACAGTTAAGTCTTGGAAACAACCCAGATGCCTATCCACTGAGCAATGGATTAAAAAGATGTGGTATTTTTATACAATGGAGTATTACTCAGCTATGAAGAAAGATAAACTCAAGGCTTTTATTGGTAAATGGATGCAACTAGAGACCACACTCATAAGTGAAATAAATCAGACCCACATGTGTAAACATCATAGTGTCTCCCTAGTGTAAGAACCTAAAAGAGTAAATAAAACCCAAAACGTACAATAGATAACAATCCCCAACTCTTAAAAGTTCCACTACCCACTATTATTATCACATTGAGGACCAAGCTTCCAGCACATGAACCCTTGGCTACACACTCAAATCATGTGCAAACCATCACAGGAATCATTTCTGGAAACTCAACATTGGCCTCTTTAGCTATTTTAGTGATTTCATAAATGGCTTAAGAACTTATAACAGATCTCTTTCTGCTGGAGATAGGTACAGCATGTTCTGTGCTCTCTGATCTGTATTCTAATCCTATACCTAGGGTCATAATATGTGCACAAGTTGAATATTTTTGGTCTGTATTCTGACCTTGTACCTAGTATCATAAAGTGCATATTTTGGATATCATTCATATATCCAAATTTGTCCATATTGACAAATTCCCCTATTATTCCCATCAACCTCCTGAATATTGGAATATTCATTTCTTCAAGACAACACCAATATTTCCATTGCTACTTCAAACAAAAATTTTAATGTGTAAGTTATAAATCATGTGTTTAGATACTTTATTCTAAATTTTTTAATTTATCAGAAATAATTTTTGAAAGCTAAACATATCTTTCCAAGACCTTTTTTAGTTCAATTCCTTTATCTATTCCCCACTAGAAAAGCATGTTGGTTTTTCTTAATGAAAGGTAGTAACAAAGATACTCCATGGGTAATTACTGAATTACTCCCCACTAGTTATCTATCCCTGTATGTCTAGCCCACTTTGCTTTACAAAGAGAATTTGAATGTCACTACAAAGATTCTTTTAATTTTTTTAAATTAAGATTACAAAGTGAGAAGAAAACAAATGGCTACACTGTGAAAGGTACATAAGTATACAAGCAGAATTTCACACAGATACTCAGGGCAAGATAAATTCCATCACAAGTAAATTATATTAAGCCTTTTTCTTTCGGTATGCACTCACTGGCTGGACAAGAGATCAAAATTCTTAACTATTCACTATTATATTCCTTAAGTTGGTGAAGTGAAAGTCAACCCAGCTTTAAGAGTGACTTGACTTCACTTGATTCTAGCCCAGTCCCTGATCAACTTAGCAATTGCACCATGATGTTTAAATTCTCCAGGCCTCAGTTTCTTCATCTATGAAGTAGTGTCCAGTGACAATTTTTGGATGAAGAAAAACAACATAAATAAATTTCCTGGAGCATAAAATTTACTCAGTGAATATTAATTGTGCCCTCTTAGTTTATTACTTCTGGATTTTAGCTTAACTCTGTTTCAAATTCTTATAAATATACTCAATAGATCTCTTTTTTTAACACAAATTTGTTTCTGGTCCTTTCCAATATCCTTCATTTTTAAATGAAGTACTTACCTGTCATCTATTCAGGAAATAATCAGCAGATTAACTGTTCTGTGGGATCATTACATTGACATTTTATATCATCAATATGCTATTCATAACACATTATTTGTAAGGTATTGATTTAAAATCCTAATGTCCTCACACGACCAAGAGCTTGACCCTTCAACTCTAAATATGGTTGATCAGTAAGCTTTAATTAGAGTTCCCACAGAGCCCAGACAATTTGTATTCTTCCCAATATTGAGGCAATAATTGCTCTTTGCCCTATTTATTTTAGGTAACACATCTTTAAAACACTAACAGAATCCTGAAACAGTAAAGACTGTTTTGTTAAAGCAAATATTATTTGGAGTAAGAGGGAAAGATGCAGGTTTAAATTTTCCCACATCTCAAACCACAAAGAGAACAAAGATAGGATCACTATTTCAGTGAAACATTTTGTTTCCCCAGCTGTGGTTCTAGCCTTACCTTCTATTGTGAAATTTCCAGTTGCTTTTGTTTAGTCTTCCAAATACTTTGAGGATCCCACAGAAGGCAACATATATGTATCCAGGAGTATATAGAATGATGGGGGTGGGGATATAACTCAGTGGCACAAGCACCTTCCTGGCAAGCACAACGCCCTGAGTTCAATTCCTGATACAAAAAAAAAAAAATCCAACCAATAGAATGATGATGTGGCATCATCAAAATGAACTCATCTGATGGAATTCTAGGGTAATTTAACATTCAAAGTTGGTAAATATTATACATGAATATATATCAGACATGGTGGTGCATGCCTGTCATTCCAGCACTTAGGAGGCTGAGGCAGGAGGATTGCCATGGGTTTGAGGCCAGCCTAGGCTGAATAGTGAGTTCAAAGGCAGCCTGAATTACACAGTGAGACCCTGTCTAAAAAAAACAAAACAAAACTATAATAGATTATACAGAAAACACTGTAAATCATCTCAATAGATGTATAAAAAACATTTGATAAATTTCAACACTTTTAACATCAAATGATCTTTAATAGGAAGAGAAATACCTGATAGTGGGCATTTGTAAAAAGAAGAAAATTTTCACAAACAGACTATTGGAAGCATGCGCTTAAAACCCAAGAAAAGACAAAAATATCCAGGATTATTATTTTTGTCACCATTGCCCTAGAAGTAGCACCCAACATAATCCATTGGAAAAGACATGGGAAGATATAAGGAATGGAAGCAAAGGATTTAAATTGTTAACATGCATGTAATATATGGTTATCTACAGGGAAAATGTGAAAAACTGTGTAAACCACATATTAGAAGAAAAGAGTTTAGCAAGAGAGCTAATTATACTGAAATAATTATAAAAATAAATGATACCAAATTTTACCTGGTGAAGACCTATAAAATGCTGCTGCCTTGTGTCCATTGAGATATAAGAACATGGATAAACTTGTGAGTAGCTGCTGAGAAAGCAATTGCTGTTCTATTTTGTAGGTGAGTTGACAGCATACATCAGGAGACTGAAACTAAATGATTGCACTTAATTCTATTTCTAGAAACGTGAATTAGGGACACAAAGAGATGCATAAATGAGTGCCTTCAGGGATAAGTTTATGGTAATATAATCAAAAAGGTCTGTCTAGCAAAAATGACTAAGAACACAGTAATGATATGGCAGACACTGTTGGGCCTTTATAAGCAGCCAGTCAATCTCTTCCTTCATGCTAAAAGAACCTCAGCTTTACTCACGTATGGGGCAGTCATGAGCTTCAGTGAAGATGAGCCCTCACTGGTTGGGATTTGTTAAGCTTGTCAGAATAACGCTATTTCCATTGTGTGGCCCCAAACGAGCATGTGACATGTTGCTGGCCAATGAAATATGAAAGCAAGTCAGCCTCTGGCAAAGTTTTCCTTGCTCTGATAAAGGATATTAGTCAGGGACCTTCTGTTTCCTCCTTGTCAACACTGATGTATCCACATTCTGTGTCTGGAAGGCTGCCAAAGCCTTGGAACCATGAGAGCAACCAGCCTCATGCAAGTCCATATCCTGTACTGAGAATAGAAAAGCAGGGTGGTGGGCAGAGCATGGGTCTCTGATGCTGTCATGGACCACGCGCTGCACTATTCAACTCTGAAACAAATCTACTCAAGACCTCTTGGTGTGTGAGACAAAAAGAGTCCTTATTACTAAGGCCATTTTTAATTAGCTCTTGTGTCACTTGTAGTTGAAAGAAAACTGAAACAAATAGTTCTATTATTCTTACTGTGATTATGATGAATGATACTTCCCTTAAAATCTCTATTTCAAAAGTTATTTGTAATAACTTTGATTATTAGTATTAACTTTTCTTATTTTGTTATTAATATGATTAATAATATTTAATAGCACATTAAGTCCCTAACTTAGAAATGAGTTCTATTCCAGGAAAAAGTTGTAAGGCAGATTCATTCACAAGTCTGACAAAGTGAGTCTTATACACCTCGGACACAAATATACAATATGTGTTGCTTTGCACTTCCTAGCAGTACCCCCCACACCACCACTGCTGTTCCTCTTGCTTCTGGAGATCCTGGGCTCTGAGTGAGCACTGCACTACTGGACACTGTTGTGCTGTACAGTAAGCACACAGCAGCACAACGGTGACAATGCCCAATAGATGCCATGATTTGTTTGCATCTATGAATGTTCCTAATGTGAGGTCCATTTGTATCTGTAAAAGTTCACAACTTGAATGTTTGTAAGTCAGGGACTTACTGTACAACTTCATGATATAGTGTTAAAAGTAATAAGCTATTTTTGAAGAATATTAAGTAATTTCAACAACTTCTTGATATTAGTGTCATTCCCACATATGGCTGAGGAAAATGAGATTGAGAAAGGAAAAGTGAGTGATTGGGTTCATGCCACTGGTAAATGGTACACCCAAGATTTAAATTCTGGCATCATGACTTGGCCCCCCACTCAGAACCTCTGGGTACCCCCGCCTCTCATTGTAGGATGTATGCTACAGTCCCAGTTGACTTGTATGTTATCAATATGGCACACATAGATAGACGCACACACGTGTGTGGAGCAAGGAAGCAAACACACTGAAATTTGAAAAATGGTCATTTCGGGTATTGACATTATAAGTGATTTTCATTTGATTCTTTGAACTTTTATATCTTTCCAATGTTCTAAAATAAGCAGACGTAACTTGTGTAACAAGTGTTAGACTAAATGTTACGTGAAAAAATATGTGTCAAAGGGAAGGTTTATATTTAAAAGAAAAAGACATTCTAAGTTAACTTTTTATAACACTGAAAATGGCTACTTTTAAAAATATTATATAAAATATTCAATTTAATTCAAATAAAACTGTCAAAAATGTATTCACAAACTTCATATGTTTATGTCATGTGTATAAATTGAAAAGTTTGGAAAATACATTATAAATTGCCATGTAAGTTTTTTAGACTTATTTTTTCTTGGTGAAGAACCCTTGGAAAAACTTTGATATGGCTACTTCTAAGAAATCAAATTTAATTTGGGGAAATAATATCTATCACCAGAATTAGAATAGTGCCTATATTTTCATAATAAAATATCTACTTTAAAATCTTCAGCCTACAGTAGCAGTTATAACAGCCAACAAATTGTGCCAATCACAATTCTAAAAATTTTCCATATGTTAACTCATTTAATACTCTCAACACTCTAAGGCAGGTAGTGTCATTATACTTATTTAACAATAAGGAAACAGGCACAGAGATTGCATATTTTCATCAACATTACTAAACTAGTGAATGGCAAGACCAGTGTGAGTGGCAATCTAGGTCGAGAGACTACTTATCACTCTTGTATATTTTTCCTCTTTTATTTAATTATTTTAATTTATTTGACTTGATTTGAATTTCAAAATGCAAATGACTAGGCTTCATAATCACCTAGCTTCATTAGGAACCTCTAAATAACTTTTTTGTTTGTTTGTTTCTAAGTAGTATTTTACAAAACAAAAATCTGAAGATACAAGTATGAAAGACACTTGTGACTTCAGATTTATGTAATGTGCTATCAACAGGACAGGTTGTGTCCTGAGAATTCAAAGTCCTTGTAGTAGTAACAGGGTATGATAAAATAAATGTACATTTTTATTAGAAGCCTTATGCAAAAGAACCATTGTTGAACTCCTAGTATCTTGTATGGTGAAGCTCTGCATCATTTCCAATGGTTTTTTGTTGTTGTTGTTATTACTTCTTACTGTCTTTGATTGTTTGATCAGTCTTACATTCTTACATCTGATGGACTGAGGAACTTCATTGAAGATTACAATATGTAATGTAGCAACCATTGTTACTTTCTATCATTTAGTTTTCAGGTCATGTATCATTTTTGTTGTTTTTATGTTGTTTTGATTTTGTCTTCATTGTTGTTTTGTTAGTTTTTTATCTTTAAAATTAAAATATTCTGTCT
>NW_004955411.1:24539651-24557827 GCF_000276665.1 Chinchilla lanigera
ATATATATATCACTATTTTTTAGAAATCAGTTTATTTCAGAGACCAGTCAAGTTGGGGCACAAGAATAAATCTATAAATACATATCGTGATATATAGGTTTATAGAGGTTAAGAGAGATAAAGATAGACATATATAAAATATTTTTATATTCTGGAATAAACACTCACTAAACTGTGCAGAGAAGTGAATTTCAATGGTGCTTTCTCTATACTGGATAAGCCTCCCAGGTCTTTAACTGGAGCTGTAAATTTAGATGTCTTTGTTCAGTTTGCTTTTTGGTTCAGCACACACAGATCGGCCAAGCCAAGCTTGTGGAAGATTCTCTCCCCGCCCCTTTGATAGCTGCAGGACTGATTCCGTATGCTCCGAGCCAGAGATAATGTAATGTCCAGAGCTTCATTCACTGAGCCAGTCAACCATCCTTTCAGCCTTTGACTTCCTGGCCGCCGCTAATCTGTGGACCTTGCAGAATTCTCCAGGCCAGGGAAGTGAAAAGCGCATGCGCCAGCATCAGCCGAGGGCCCTGTGCATTCAGCCAGGCAAAGGCCTAGAGCTCTCGTTTACATCCTCTGGGCATGCTCCTTGGGTGCAAGGCGATCCAAAGGCAGAGTTGACCACGAAAGTAGAAGTAACCACAATTCCATCCAAAACTGCAAATAAAACAGTTTTATAACTTTTCCCTAATATTACAAGCAACCAATTGTCACATGGTGTAAACATTTTCCAGTCCCTAACAAATGTAACGATTGGTTTGTTTGTTTGTTTGTTTGTTGTTTTGCTCAAAGGGACAAGAAGTTTATGCACATACAACCACTTCAAAAAGTTGCTTGTGTTTTTCTTTCAGCAACTTCAGAATGTTAAGTTCTTCAATTTAAGCTACAACTACAGTGTATAAGATGACCTTACTGCACTGTTTCCCAGATTTATCTACTGTCCAAAAGGCATGTAAAAATTATATGCACTCATTATCATTTAGATATACGGAAAATCCCATAAATAACCTTTTATTTTCTATTTCCCTAGTAAGACTTTTTAATAATATATCCTAGAACATTACGGTACCTTTCAAAAGATATATTTAAGCCACTCTATTTGGTGTACACTTTCCCCTTACCTGAGGTTTTACTTTCTGTAGTTCCAGTTATCCAGGTGCCATAGTTTAAAGTCTCCCAAAAGCACGTATGTTCAAATCTTGGTCCCAAACACATGGCACTGTTATGAAGCAGTGGGGCCATTCAGAGGTGTTTCCTAAGAGAAGAAAGGAAATGAAGACAACATGGGGAAGCCGGCCCTTTTCCCTCTCTCTTTTTGCTTCTTATCTACATGCCATGAGTAAATCCAACTGCCATGTGCTCCCCTCTCTATGTACTGTGCACCACAAGCCAAAGGTGTTAAGGTCAAAGGAGCACAGACTGAACCTTCTGAAGCCACGAACTAATATAAATATTTCCTCCTTGTAAATTGATTGATTCAAGTATTTTGTCACACCAATAGAGAACTGATTAATACAACTGGGTCAACCTCAGTTCAAATACAATAACTGAAAACATTCCAGAAATAAACATAAATATGATATATTTATTATATATTATATTATGCATTATTATATATTATAAATATAATTTTTAAATTGCACATTGTTCTTTTTTGATGGACACATAAAAATTACACTTATTTGTAGGGTGCCATGTGATATTTCTATACATGTGTACATTGTATAATATTCACACTGGAATAAGCAAACATTTATCACTTCCTTATTATAAAAACATTTTTTTTTTGTCTTTTTGAGACAGGGTCTTGCTGTGCAATCCAGGCTGGCCTTGAGCTTCATTTGTAGCCCAGGCTCATCTTGAACTAGCAATGATCCTCCTGCCTCAGCCTCTCAAGTGCTGGGATTATAGGAGTGCACCACCACGCTCAGCCCTTAAAACATTTTAAATTCTTTTAATTTTTTCAACATATACAGTCCATTACTGTTACCTATAGATACCTTAAATTACATGCCATTCTTAATAGCACGATGATATCTTACATTGTACCACTCTGCCCCGCCCAGGACATGAAGCATTCCTTTATCCACTGTGTCCATGTTGTATATGCTTCTGCCATTTGTCACTTAGTAGCCATGTTAGTTATTAAATTATTGTGGTTTTGTGGTTCCTGAGTTCAGGTAACACTTGTGCAGGAACCTAACACCATACCACAGTACCTGTGTCGTTCATCTCACTTCATCTCACCATGTAGGCATTGAATCATCTCACGGCATCACAGAAAGGAGGGTGAGCATAGTACAGTAAGATATTTGATAGAGGAAGACAAACTCTATTCACATAATTTTCATTGTTATAATTACTCTAATTTATTATTAAATGTTGCTGTTATTAGCATACTGTGCTTAATATATAAATTGAATCTTATAACCAGATTACTTTGCTCTAGTACTTGCAGTCTTGTAGTCAGAAAAGTAGGTCAAGTGTCTATTTGATGCCAATTATGAGAAGGGAAGATAATATGGAAAACTGACAAAGTTTATGTCAGATTCCCTGCTTCCATCAACTCAGGCTCACTGACAGGGGACAGATCACACCAATGTGGAATTCAGTCTTTAGTTAGTAGAGCTATTGTGGCTATTTCTGTAGGTAAATGGTTTAATTTTTAGACTAAATGAAGAACGGTGAACCTGTGAGTTGAATGCACTAGGAAAGAAGGCTTCTGACTACTTCTCCGTGGTTATGGGTGGTTGTGCCACTCGAGGGCAGCAGTATAGAAATTGAACCACCACAATCTTTCACTACTACAGAAGCCTTTAGAATGTGCCTCTCAATAGATGATGATGAACATGTTCTTTATCAGCACAGTAGCTGATATTTTATCTATAACAAGTCAGCAAATATCTATATCAGCACAGTAGCCACTTTCCATTTGTGCCTACTGAGCATTTGAAATGTAGCTATTGTAACTGAGAACTGGATTATAAATTTTATTTCATTTTAATTTTGTAGTCATATTTGGCTAGTGGCTACTGTACTGGATAATTCAGGTGTACAAGGTGTGTTCACTATCCACAGAAGAAGAAATTGTTTCTCTGTTTTAGTGCTAAAATGTCAGTAGCACTGGAAGACACCTGGCTTGTGAGCAGGGCACAGTTTAGAATTTCTTATTAGAAAATTATTTCAGACTTACCACATCAAGTTTCTGTATATATCCTTTAAACGATTTTGCTTTCTCTAAAAGAGAATGACAAATGTTAATTTTCCACTTTTTATGTAGAAAATGGTAAAGCACATTAAGTAATTAAAAATTGTCTAAAAACTACTAATGACCACCTCAGTTTTGATAGATGCATATAAAATCATCTTTAATATATCAAACATTAAAATATAAGAATATGAAATGTGATTATAACACTTTGCATTTAGGAAAATGTTCTCTTCAAAGACATAACTCTACTGAGTTTTCCTGTCCATAAAAATATAGACATTTGAAACAAAAAGATTTAAGATGACACTACAGATAATACTTAGCTAGAGCCTGGGACATTTATGAAAAATTAATAGCAAAGATATTGCTTCCTACTTGGGAACTCAAGTGATCAAAGGAATGTTTGTCACATGACTTCATGTTTAAATAATTGTTCTGGGTATCTTAAGCAAAGCAGACCTTGGTTCTCAGAGATGGGAAGAAAGACAATAGATCCAAATCTCTAGCCTTTCTTTTCATCTAAATTTTTTTAATTTCTCATTTTATTTATTTTCATTTTAGTTACATCTAGCTACCATGATGGTCACCTCACCTGGGCCAAGTTCTGCAAGGTACAGAGGAGGGAAGGCATCACTTAAAAGAATAATTTGACTGTCTAAGCTTCTGTATCATTACTGGGGCTTTGAGGAATAACTGGATGAGGAGGTTTTATGAGTACCACACATATATGCAGTACATAATGCTTACATTACTGTGGATAACACAGCATAATTCCTTCTTTCATCTACTATTCCTCCCCTCTGATCCACTTCCCTCCACCTCTTGATCCTCATTCCATTTGAGAAAGGTTTATCTCCCTATTTCCTATTATCTAGCCTTTATTTTTCTCTTTATTTAATTTAGCTTATCACATAAGAGAAACCATGCTGTCTTTCCTCCGGTATATTTTTTGGCCCCTTTGTCAAAGATCAAATAGTTGAACATAACTTGGGGTTGCTTCTGCACCCTCTGTTCTGTTCCATTGATCCGTAGTTCTGTTTTTATGCTCATATCAAGCTGGTTTTTTATCACAGTAACCTTGAAATATAACTTCAAGTCCAGGGTCATGATGCCTCCCATTTTTGCTCATGTAACCGAGGATTATTTTTTCTATTCTGGGTCTCTTCTGGTTCTGTATGAATTTTAGGCATATTTTCTCCAGTTCTGTGAAGCATGCTGTTGGTATTTTGATTGGGATTGCATTGAATCTATATATCAATTTTGCAAGGATGGCCATTTTGACTATATTAGTTCGGCCTCTTCAGGAGCAGGGGATATTTTTCCATTTTCTGGGGTCCTCTTTGATTTCCTTTTAAGAGTACCATAGTTTTCTAGACTTTCTTGAAAATTCTCTCCTAAAAGTTTCTTCTAATGAGCCAAGCAAGAACAGTTACAGCCTGTTTGATTTCCTGCATGCATGGAAGACAGTGTTAATGGATCATGCCATTTTTTCCTGTTAATTGTCTCAGTCAGGGCCCCACTAGCAAGCTACTGGTATTGGCACTTGGGGCTGAAAACTATTCTTCAACTCCCATACTTTTACACAACCTTGATCTTCCTGATGTGAGTCATAGAAGTGGTTAGCAAGGTCTCATTAGATATTACATTGTGGGTGATAAGCTCACTAGAGAATCTGGGTGCACCTTTTCAAAAATTTCAAAAACAAAGTTTTTTTTTTCTATAAATTGTTTCTTAAGTAGGCACCTCATTTAAGCTCTATAAAAAGCAGGGACTTTGAGTCAAATGAAGGAATTTCCAACCAATAGAGGGAAAATTTGTGAAGTAGGGTAGAACTGGTAAAATAGAAGTGTTCTTTCTCTTAAATCTCTGGTGCCTATAAGCCTGGAGTACTTTACTGTAATGATACTCTAACAGTTTTACAGTAAGAACTACAATTGAAATTTGCTGCATACAGGGATAACAAAAATGTAATCATTTCACATTCACATCCTCCCATACATGCCTGAGGTTACTTAGCAATAAACAGATTTTTAGAAGTAGCCACTGACTAGCTAAGTTACATCTTTCCAAGTAGATTCTCTGGTCTTTTTAATTACTTTGCTGATTCCCACATGCTGTCGCCATTATCACATACTGAAATGACATAATTCGCTTTTTAAACTTTAATTTACTAAGCTGAAAAAAATGGAGGGATATTTCATTGTATTATTGTCAGTAGTATTACTATTAGTATTATGTTGTTCTATACTTCTTAGAGCCAATATTTTAAGTACAATACTGTGTGTTTATTGTGTGGTATATACCTATCTGTATAAAATATATTTGCCGGAAATTGTCAATATCTGATAGTTGCTTTAGCTACATGGTTCTCCTCACATACAAACATCTGAATAAGATCCATGAGATCAGTGCCCTTAGCAGAGACTTTACAAACATGAATCCTCTCCCAGGATACAGCAGATGAAAATTTTCATAGGTAAAAGTATCCAGGAATAAAACTATCTTAGGAAATAGAATTAATGGGAAAGGAAGCTGCCCTCACTTGGTGTGGAGTAATGTAAAACTTTACAGCAATTGAAGCATAGTTAATATGGCTAACTTTTAAATAAGAAGTAACTTTATCTTAAGCTGACAATAAAATGCTATTTTTCTTTTGGCCTTTATTCAATAAATGCTTTCCCCCTCTTTGTAAGATGCATTCTGAAGTTATTTCCAATACTTGTAGCTGAGAACTTTGTTCCCTTTTGATGGTCTGTTTAGTATGATGTTGTACAGAAGTACAGTGGCAAAGCAACCTTGGAATTAGGGGTGATTGATAACATCATTAAAGCTAAATACTTCGAGTAACCAGTCAGTGAGAATGCTGGGTGTCAATTACTCATATGGTTGTCTTACATTTTCATTTCAACAGAAAGACCCTGTACTTTCTCAATATCAGTGCCAGATCTGTTACTACATCTTAATCTGCTTCCACATGATATATATCATCTTAAATATTCATATTTGGGTTTTTAAAAGGCTAAGTACTTGAACACTTATCATTATGATTTCAGATAAATGAACAATAAATAATTTTATGTCAATTAATTGCAGGTGTATTACATAACCAAGCAGAATCTCCTAGAAAGAACTAGAACCAGTACAATAAAGGGCCAAGTTATTGTTGCATGTCTCCTTACAGCATAAAACGTCCTTCCAATCTGGTGCCAATCAACCTTCAGGTCCCAAATCACATCAAACTCCTGCCCTCAAGTATTTTAAATCGAGTCCCTCGCAAAAAGCTTCTTACTATTTTCTCAACAATGCGTGCTGCTGCCCGACTCTGTGATTTAGCCCGTGTTGTCCCCCATTGCTTAGTATGCTGTGCTCTCCTCCATGTAGCAAGCTTGTGTTGATGCCTTTTTCTATTCGCTTTGGACTCTGCCCACTTCTCTATTCTGTGCTAACACTCTATTGCTTATGTCACTCTCTGCTACTTCACTCTGGGCACTTTCAAGGGTACCAAGCTATGATAAACTTTGAGGAAACATTTAAAGAGAAAGCCTGACAGGAATAGATTATCCAAGGACTTTGAAACTTAATTCTTTGAGGCAAGCGAGAAACTGAGCTACTTAGCACCTTAGGGTTCTCAAATTGTTCTGATGCAGAACACAGGATGTCTGCTACCTCCCAAGAGTGCAGTGCACACATTTCTTTTACTCTCCAGCTGTAAGTTAATTACATTATCTCTGGCAACCTAAATCTCCCATGCATAGATACAGTAAATCAAAAACTGACATTAAGGAATCATACCTGTTTAGAAGAACATTATTTAAGCAAAGCAAGGAATTAACATGAGTCAGACTCTAAAAATTGAAACCTTGACCCTTTATTAGTCTAATGCAGACCTACTACTGGGCATCAGAGTGACAACAGCTGCATCGCATGAAATAGAGGTTCTTTCCTTCTTCAGCTCCTGAGATACAACAGAAGCCTCAAGCCTCTTTTACTAGGATTTCTCTCCACTTGCATTCTGCTCTGAGACCACACGAGCTATTGTTTTCAACATTTTTGACAGAATTTGTTTAAATGTACGGTATCTAATGACGTTTGTCCTTTTATTGTGATATAAATTTTAAGCATGTATGTTTCAGATTATTTTATTCTATGACACCAATTGATGTACAGCACATCAGAAGGTACTCCAAATGTAGGTAAATTTCACTATCAAATAGATTAAAGAAATTAAAGAGTATGTAGCATGAATCAATTCAAAATAAATTGCATATGATATTATTTGTCAGCTACTTGGAAGTAAATAATGGATGTAATTATGCAGGACACTTCCAAGACTGAATTACAATTCACCAAGCATTTCATTAAAATGTCAATTTAAGGATGAATTGCAAAAATATAAAGATTGCAGGAAAATTGGGGGTGCATTGTAATTATAATGTATTACTTCCTCTATATTTGTGGTCCAACACTCATTCATTATTTTCTCTTTTCGTTATACTTCCTCTCAGTAAGACAAGTTCCAAAATCTTAAGTGGTGTATGAGCTATTACATAATTGTTCTTTTGAGGCCTACAGAGACATTACCTTCCAGCACATTCCTTGGTGAAGTAATTTGGGTTACCTTGGATATGAAAAGCAGCCTGATTAAAGCACGTTGCACTGTGCAGCCAGGACCCAACAAGGAAATACAGAGTCCGGGATGCTCTCTATAGCAAAATAAACTTCAAAGCTCCTCTATGAAATGTTGCCAGTCTCCACTAAGCTAAACGGTTTTAACAAAGATTAATACAAAGTGATTAGAAAAATAAACGTTGAGGATCTTCTCTAAGAAATACTAAATTGCACAGTTGAGATATTTTGATAAAGTAATACTTAATATTTTACTGGTATTTTGGGTGTCTTTCTAACACCAACACTTAGTAGATTAACAACAAAGCTCTGACATTTTATCAACTTTCCAGGTTGACTTGGTGGGCTTCTGCTGATCTTGGTTGGGATTATTTGTGCAATTATAAGAAGGCTGTGGCCAGCATAAGCTGGCAGTGCCAGTGTGGTCTCACTATCCTATCTGGGGCTTAGGGCTGGTTGTTATCTGGAAAGGCTGAATTCTCTCACCATATGATGTTTCATTGCAGGGTTCTACATAGTATGATGGTCCCAAGTTTCCTGGGTGGTAAAGACAGAAACTTCAAAGTATGCTGAAGGTCTGAAATACCTGTCACTTCTACTAAATTCTATTGGTCAAAGCAAAGCAAAAGGCCAGCCCAGATTCAATAAAGTGAAGAGACACATTCTACTTCCTGACAGTGGGAGTAGCAATATCTCACTAGAAAGAGGCATAGACACAAAGTGGCATCAGACATCAGGCCATTGAACAGTCCACTACAATAAAAACATGTTGTAAGCCAGGCATGGTGGCATACGCCTGTAATCCCAGAACTTGGGAGGCTGAGGCAGGAGGATTGCTACAAGTTTGAGGCCAGCCTGGGGTACAAAGTGAGTTCAAAGCCAGTCTAAACTGCATATCGAAACCTTGTCTCAGAAAACAACCAATCAATCAATCAATAAAGTTGCAAAGGGAAGCAGGGTGCACTGTGTTTGGTAAGAATTTTATCTTTTCTGTCCTTCCAATGAAGTTTTGTTTTGTAAAAGAACTAATGTATATTAAGACAATAAATTTTAAGTGCATATTTTTACCTGCTATTTTCTGATATTCATAGATCATGTTACTTAAAATTGTTCATAAAAGACTGGAGGGATAGTATCTAGGCTGGAGTGAATATAGGACTATATGGGGAGTGACTTTTTATCTTATGTTTTCAGAAATCCATACCATTGCACATGAAGACTGACATGGCATCAGCCCTGGATCATGACAAGAGACCTGGTAAGGAGGTGTAACAATACAGAGAATCAGCTGAATATAGAGGAGATGAATTTTCAAAATCTAAAGTTTTACAATTTTCCCTATATAATGTGCATATACACACACGCACATGCACATACACGTTTAATTGTAGGAAAACTGATGATTAACAAATCATGCTAGAAAATCTAGAGAGGAGCCTTAAAATAACTGATAAGAGTTGCAGTTTTAATGCTTGCCTCTCCTGGGGCCAACAATGGCACAAAGCGTGATATGACAATAATTTTAAAGAGAGTAAACTGATCAACATTCTGCAATAAATATCTTGCAGAAATGACCAAATCTTATATATGTGGAAAATAATTGGCCAGACTCCTGTATAAACTATATCTAGACTGTGCTTACTTAAGAAAATTGAAATCATATTTATAGTTTTCTAAGCTATTTGATTTTACTGATAAATCAAAGTTAGCATGCACTAATTATAAATTCTTTTAAAATACATTAGTACATTAAAGTCTTCACTTAGGGCCTGGGGATTTAGCTCAGCAGCACAGCGCTTGCCCAGCAAGCACAAGATTGTGAGTTCAATCCCTGATACTGGAAAAAAAAGAAAAGAAAAGAAAGAAAGTCTTCACTTAAAAAGAATCAAAAATAATTTTATGTAGACTTTTCAACTTTAAAAAGTCTTAGCTAATCATGAAAAAAAATTCCATCTCTAAAAGTTTCATGACAGAAGGAATCAGGCTGCTAATGACTGGCACTTAGATTCATAGTTAATTTGCCTTATTTTTAATTTTCTTTATATCAAATGTCAAACAATTATAAATGAGTAGTCACCAGTTAGAATGAAAATTTCATCATTTTTCAATCATTCAATTATCCAATAAACCAATTTTTACTGTGTACTGCACTTGGAAAGCACTATGTTCAGAAACATTAGATAATATGATGATAAATACTATCATGCCAGAGTTTGGCACTGCACAATGTACAGATGCATTATATTTGAAATTGCTCACTATCACTGTTCAATTATTAATAATAAAGTTCAATTGAAAAGCTCAATTGAGTTGAGTGGCTGAACTATTACTATTTTACTCTTATAATCCTGAACTTACAAAGATTTATTTCCTATGCTTGTTGCCCTACATTTTCTCTCTTAAAAGTAAGATCTTAAAGAAAAGTTCAGACATGAAATCTGGTAAGAATCAATCAAATTAGGAACTCACTGTGCCATCTTAAAAAGTAATTGACACAGAGCTTGCGGGGCAACTTTCAGCATAAATCATTTTCTGTGACTAAAAGCTTACTGTCATGTTCCAAAAAGAATGTGGCTTTCTACTTACGCACCTGATGCTACTAGCCACCACTCTCTCCTGGCACCCCTACAGTATCACAACGGAACCCAGTTTCAACCATAATGCTGGCTGTGGCTATAAATCACCCAGGATCTCTCTGAAAGATCCTTGTGTGCAAGATACAAATTTATTATACAGTCAACTTCTCCCTCCTCTACCAGCAAGGAACAAGTAGTGTTTGAAACTTCAAACAGAAAGTTTTTTATTTTAGCACTTTGATGAAAATCTAACAAAATCTGTAAACAAATCATGGGAACAAACAATTCTGATGAACAAAATCAGAGAACTAAATAAATGGACTGATCTTCTGTGTTTATGTGTAGGAAAGCTCAACATTGCCAAGGTGTCATTGCTTCACAACTTGATCTATATATTCAGAGTAATTCCAAGCAAAAAGTCAGAAAGGGATTTTGCAGATGGTAGAAATCTGAGTCTAAGGTTTATCTGGAAAAGCAATAGACCCAGAATAGACAAAACAACATTGTAAGTGAAAAACAAAGTTGCAAGACATACTATCCAACTTCAAGAACTATTATAAAATTAGCTACAAAACTAGGACAGTACAGCATTAAGAGAATAGTCAAACACATCAATAAAATATAACAAAGAGCCCAGAAATAGACCCATATACGTATAATCAGCTGATATTTGACAAAAGTACAAAGGAAACACAATGGGACACACATCATTAGTGCCAAAGCAATTGGACATTCACATGGAAAGCAAGAAATCTAGGCACAAAGCTTATACCCTTCACAAAAATCAATTTTAAATGAACTACAGATCGAAATATGAAACACGAAACTGTGAAACTCCTAAAAGATAAAAATCGAAAAAATCTTGATGACATCGAGTATGGCAATGTCCTTTTAATACAACTATATAGATATGATCCATGAAAGAAGAAACAAATAAGACTTCATTAAAATTAAAAACTTCTGTGTAAAAGACACTGTGGAGAAAATAATCACAGACAGAGAAAAATATGTGTAAAAACACAACTGATAAGTTGCTGTTATTTAAAATATATGGGGAACTCTTAAAACTCAATGATAAGAAAACAAACGACCTGGTTAATTAGAACCAGGGCAAAGACCTTATCAGATACCTTACCTGTACTTACCAAATAAGTGTATGAGAAGGTGCTGTGCATCATAGTCGTCAGAGAAACATAATTTAAAGTAACAGCGAAATCTACCAGTCAGAAAGGCTGAAATCCAGTGTACTGACATCACCAAGTGTTGGCGAGAATGTAGAGCAGTTGGCAATCCTACGGCACATGTGCTACAGCCGGCTCTTTGTTCTCATTGAACGCTCTAAAAGGTTCGCCATCACAGAGATAGAGTAACAAGAATTCTGACTTATTGCTAGTAGGAATACAAAAATAGTGTCACCACTGTGAAAGACTGTTTGGAACACAGTTCTTTATAAATTAAGATATTTTTATCACATGATATGGTAATCATGTTCCTGGGTATTTATCCAACAGAATTGAAATTTTATGTCCACACAAAATCACGCACATGAATGTTTTTAGCAGCCAAATTGCCAACTTTTAGAAGCAATCTTCTTAATTTTTTAACCGACTGTGGTATATTCATGCAATAGGATATTATTCAGCCCTAAAAGTAAATGAGCTACCAAACCAAACAAAGACATGGAGGGCACTTAAATATACCTTACATATTAAAAGAAATTCAGGCCAGGGATACAGTTCAGTGGCAAAGTGCCTGCCTGGGGAGCACAAGGTCCTGAGTTGGATTCCTGGTTCCAAAAAAAAAAGAAATTAATCTGAAAATGCTATATACTATATGGAGTTAATGATATGACATTGTGGCAAAGACAAAACTATAGAAACAGTAAAAAGATCAATGCTTGCCAAGTGACAGGAGGGATAAATAGGATGAATACTAAGAGTTTTTAGGACAGTGAAAATAACAATATGATTCTATCATCATAGATACATGTCATTACACATGTTTCCAAACTCATAGAATATACAACGCCGACAGTCAACACTAAAATATGTATGAATGTAAGTTCGTTTGATATAACAAGTGTACCACTCTGGTTAGGGATGTTGAGATTAGATGCAGAGGTTATATATGCATAGAGGCAGGAAGTACATGCAAACTCTCTTACCTTCTTCTTAATTTTTCTGTAAACTTACAACTTCTATTTTAAAAAATATTTTTAAAAAATACTTTCTTAAGAAAAGGTGCATTTAACCAAAGAATATAAAGATATTCACTGAGGGAATGGAAGAGATACTACCAAGATCACTAGATGCCAGATGTTATCCTTCTTTCACTTGTAGAAATAGTTTACAAAGCCCCAGAGATTTTAAACTTCAGGTTTTAAAAACAAGTGAAATGGAATACAGCTATACTGAAGCAAATCAAAACAAAGAGAGAAGCCTTGCACCATCTGAGCCAGAACAACATACCCAACTTGCACAAGGAGGTGATAGAGAAAGGATGTCAAAGATTAACTTCCATTTGCACTAATTTGTCTAAAACCAACCGTGTGTGCTCAATGCATGTTTCCCCCTTTGCAAACTTGGCAATAGTCATGATCTAGAGACTTGTCTCCACTTCTACATCTCTGCTGTCTCTCAATTTACGTTGCTGCACAAAGCCGTTAATTCCTCCTGATCAGCAACACCAGGGTTCAGAACTTAGCATTCAACCCTTGACTCTAGTAACCCACTACCAATGTCAGACACTGGGTCCATTTTTTCCTGTGTTCATATGCTTTGATTCTTCAATCCTGTGTAGTTGGCCTCCCTCATGTCCCAAATACACCATGTTCATTCCACTTCTCATGACTTCATTCACATAGCTGTGCCTCCATTGACCAAAATCCAACCTTTTCTTTAAAGTCCAGATCATATACTATAGGAAAATCTTCCTTCTGACCACAAAGCCTTTCCTAACTATCATGTTATGGACTATGATGCTATTCCTTCCTACTCTTAGCTCTGTAGGTGTGTTCAGTGGAAATTATACTATTAATACTCAGATTACCCCATGACTGCTAATTTCATCCTCTGTTATAATTTCTGAGGCATTGGGACAGAACTTCAATTTTTTTTCCATATACCACCACAGTTCATATTGGTCTATATCCAAGAAAATAATGTGTTAAATATGCATTGGTTGATAGAGTGACTTATCCTGAATTCTAGTTTTCCCTCAAAGAAGGCTTGATGAGCAGGTAAATAAGATTAGAATAAGACTTTTACTTTCTTTCCATGTAAACATAAACAGTGAATCATAAAATAGCAGAAAGTAACCCTAAAAGCTTTCATGTGCCAACTAAATAAATGTTTAGGATGTACATACATACCTATGTGTTCTGTAGGTCACTGATCAATGAACAGTTTTTATAGCTCATTAATTGTTCTATTGCATACTTTTACCTAAATTGTTAGTGGCCTGCTTAGTCAGTTGAGACATACTGCTTTGATATTCAAGCTGCAATCCGGTTCTTTATTTCTGGTGTGTGTTCTATCCAGAAATGTAAAAATTTTTTGCACAGGACACAGAGAATTGCTCTGGAGATCTTACAACTCTATGCCATGTGCTTACAAACAGGCGTGACAAACCCAGTCAAATAGTGACAACCACAAGAGACTTTGCAATAAATGCACTTATCAGAAGGACATAAAATTGAGAATCGATGTTTATTGGGAATAGATAAGACTGATTTGGGACTTAGCATTACATTTATACTCCCAAATACTATTTCATTTTTAAGGAAAAAAAGATCTACTATTAGAATAATAGTAGTAAATAATCTGTTACTAATCTGTTCTAATACTATTAGAATAATAATAGTCAATAATCTGACTATTAGAATAGTCAGATTATTGCTGATCAAAGTTAATTCATGTTTAGCAAACTAAGTTTTCAGTGTGAACAACCATGGCATTTTATAGTAAGACTTCACCAGAAGCTAATTTTTATTGCCATAAGAGTAATGGATCACAGCTATCTTGTGTATACATATTTTTTTTCCCTTCTTTCTTCCTTTTCTCTTTTCCCTCATCCCAGTTGTTCTTTCCTTTTGAGCAGTTTCTTTCCCTTTTATAATATCTATTGTATTGTTTTCATCTTTTATCTTTCAAATAAAAAAAAAACAGTACTGGATCAGAGGGAAAAGTTTTTCCAGTCTTATAATAGAAATGAAAAGTGGATTCATCTAATTTAACTTACAGTACATGCATTTTCTCCTTACCTTTGGATATGCTGCTAATAGCTTCTTTTTCTATTGACATCTACAGTTTGGGTCTGCAAAGAAAACTCAAATCATATGAAAATGGCTCAGCCAACCTGAGGAGTTATTAGATAATTTATCATGGTATTATCTGACAAGACTCCAACTACATCTTTAAACATCATGCAACTAACCTAGTTCAATCTTCAAGAAATCAGAAAATAAACATGTTGTAGATTTGCTGATCTTATATTACACATAGAAAAGCTGTTTCCTTACAAATCCAAATTTCTTAATAACTACATGCAAGAGAAAATCTCAAAGGGAAAATGTATTGTTCATCAGACATTTTGCCTAACTTTTAAAAATCTACCCCAATTTCTTTTAAATCTTGTGAAGTAGTCCGCACTGATTTAGTAAATAGATGATCAAACTCCTAAACACTGAGTTGCAAGGACTGCTTTGAGAACCGCAAGGATGTGAATGGGATCCGAAGCGAAGCGAGAAGCAGGAGAAGAAACCAGAGGACATAAGACAGCGAGTTCTTTCAAAATTGAAACCATAACTTATCTAAAGCATTTTGGTCCCCCTGAAGAGAAGAAAATAATGGCCTAGGAAGATGGAAGGAAAGACCGCAAGGGCAGGGAGTATGATTAAAGGCCAAATAAAGATTTGAATAGAGGCAGAGTCAAAGGAAGAATAAATTTTAGCATCATTTCTAAGGCAAATGATTCTTTTTTTCTTTATAAATTCTTATTTGTAAGCAAAGACAAGAAACAGTGCAGGGATTTCTGACCTTGGATGCAGTATTATGAGGAAGCCTCCTCAGAGAAAGCTAATCCACCCACTTTCCTGGTGGACGGGCTCAGACAAGCAGCGAAAACCAGCACGGAGTGCACGATTGACCCTCCCTGGGGTCAAGGAAGGTTGCTTCTCTCCCTGACATCTTTCCTGATTTGAGGTTCCTTCTAAAATCTGCCAGCGCTTTTGAAACACGTTTATCACATTTCCTTGCTCATGTTTTACATTTTTCCAGGAGCATTGATAATAAAAGTCATAGAGGGAAAAAATATGGTTCACAAAGTCACGAATACTTTAAAATAGTGTAGATGCCTCCGTGTATGCGGTTAGTGGATATGGGTTAAAAATGTAAACAAAACACTGCCATTTCACAAAGAACACATCAGAAACTCCGTCCTCATATAACCTATGCCGTTCTGAATAAGTCAATAAATAAAAAGGCAATGGCATTTTTAACCACATATGCTAACTAGGTCATCTAATAATGATGGCATGATTCCAGTCATGCAAGGGTATCATCTACTCATTATGATTCAAGTTATGGTCGATGACATTGATATAACTTAGAAGAGTATAAGATAGGGGAAATATTTCATAGTAAATAGACCAAGAATGATTCCCCTCGGAATAGTAAGGGTACAAATTGCTTTAGTTTTCATTTCTATGGTGCTAAATTTGTATTTCATGTGAGGGCCTATAATGGATGACTGCTTACTTGACTGGGTGAGAAGGGATAAAAAATAGATTATGATTGTCAAGGTTGTTTGTGTTGGTAGCTAAAATGGTAAGCAGCATCCTGAAGTCTTTGTAAAAAGCACACAAATGGTTTTTTTTTTTCTTTTTAAGGAAAACAAGAAAGTGTTGGCCCAAAGAGTTGCAAACCAAAATATCCTATATCACCCCCACTGACACGGTTCACAGTTTGCCTTGAACAATGGTTGCATAAATTAACAGCAAAACAAACTCCTGTGCATCCATCCTGGATCAGACTTAGATTTTCTCAAGAGCTTTACAGGATAGAGGGTTTGTTTTTTTTTTTAATTCTTTTAGAATACAAAATACCTGCAGTTGTTCTACATTTTGATATTCTCTTTTAAGAAAAATTTCTACGTCGACTAACAAAAGCATCTTTATGTTACTATACTTAGTAAATAATTTAAAACTCACAATAATTACTTGCATATGTCAAATTCTTTTCTTTCCCAAATTCCCACTTGCCTCTCATTATCTTAGATAGTCCTAGTTCTAAATTTCTCTTGATGTGTTATAGATAACTATTATGTCCTACTTCTGAGAATAATTCATTACCATTCTGTGTGTTGAAGTATTAATTTGTATAAGAAAGAGGGAAAATCAGATTAAGAAAAATAAAAAGCTATTGTTCTAGTGAGTGTTCATTTCAGTTGTGGACCATACAAGAGCCGTGTGTATATGAACTAAATAAGAAATTAAGCAATCTTTGCTTATCCAAAAGCTCTTTATGTTTGTTTCTCATTTAAGAAGGTTAATTTTGAAAGTAATGATAAACTCTGTAGTGACTTTTTCCTACCTTATAACTACCCACTGTAATAGTGCTTCTCACACTATATTCTAAGAAAGAAAGAAAGATAGGAAATGAAAAGGGAGAAAGGGAAGAAAAATGGAAGAAATCAAAATAGGAAAGAAAACCCTTTTTTCCAGTTTCCAAACACTTATGAACTAACATTTCTTAGAATAAAAATGATTGATATAGTCACTGGACTGTCATGGAGATTTCTGAATGCTTATTCCCAATGTCTGCCTCATCTCCTTGCAGACCAGGGGCAACAATAGCTGTTTTGGAGCCTGGTGCCTGGTCCTACAAGGCAACCTTGAAGTATCTCTCAAATGGAAAGCAAAGCATTTCATGTTTAGAAAGCTGGAATTAATATTACAAAAATCCTTATATTTTTGTAAAAACAGGCAAATATTAGTCTTTTTTCTTTCTGCTATGCAAGAATAGAGATTAATCATAGAGATGAGTCTGTCTGAGATGGTGAGAACAAAAATTAAGGTGGAGGAGAGTTGGAAGAGGTAAAAGGTAGGGAGAAAGCAAGCCAGAAATCCACATGGCTGGCACCATCAGCAGGAGCGAGACAAGGGGAGCAAGGCGAGGTGTGCCTTGGATTACACGGTACAGGTAACCGACACCAGTCCTACCTATTTTCAAGAAAGCTAATTTTGGTAGTCAGTAGTGTTCCTAACAGAACCTTTCATACAATCACATTTAATAGCAACAAATTTTAATCTCATTTATCTATAAATGACAGAATGACCTGCCATATTAAAATCATTTTGGGGTTAGAAGAGGGGACAAGACACAAAACAAGGAAAACCCGAACCTATCTTTCATGCAGTTTCTTTCTTCTTTCACCAGTATTTTTATACACTATCTAACCTCAACTCTCACATTGTTCACTTTCTGCTTCGTTCATTACAAAAGTGATGCACGTGAAGACTGATGGTGATGCAAAGCTCCAGTAAAAATGTCTGCTGAAGTGCCACGCCCACGGGGGCGTGGCCTGTGCCCAGGGTGTGAGTGAGGCTGTACTGGAACATTCCAAATGTCCAGGGACTTTCCACAAATTGAAGCCATTATTTCTTTTTTTTTTTTTTTTTTTTTAAGGATAAAAGGAGGGAAACATTAACAGACATACAACATTTTACAACATATCACAAGCACAATACAGACAATACAGAGTTACAAACA
>NW_004955411.1:24562672-24585228 GCF_000276665.1 Chinchilla lanigera
TTGCCTCATCTTGCAGCTGTTGAATTGACTTTTCCTGGATCCTTGCTGTTTTTACGAGATCTGTTCTTTCCCGGTCGCTAGCTGCCGTGCTGTCTTCAAGGTCTGAGATTCTATCTTCAGTGAAGACATTATTTCTGACTCTACATCATCCAAGGTCATTTTTCAGTGAAGGATAATAGTTTTTATAACAGATTATCAAAGGCATGGGAAAGGAATAAGAATATGGAACTCTGTCATGAGCTCACACGCAAATTTGCTCTACAAAATCCTTCCAGGTTAAGGGCAAGAGACTATTTCATTAGGATATCACACTGAATTTTCTACTGTGATCCACAGAGTTAGACATGCATGAGATGGCAAGGGCCTACTGCATCTCTCTTCTCTGTATTCACTCCTGGACAGTGAGCTGAGGAGCACTGACCCTATGCTCAGGATCACCAGGCAGTGCTGTCCCTCAGCCAGCTATTTCTCCTTTCAAGTCTCCAAGGAAGAGATTCACAACTTCCCTGGGTATTTGTGACACCATCTGGCAACTCGAAATGAAACTAGATCTAGGCAATACTTGAGAATGTTTCCCTCTGCCTCCAACACTCCCCTTTCCCACAACTCTCTGTCCTTCATACTTTTACTTTCACAGCTGAATTCCCTAAAAGCTAGATCTTGAAAATCATTTAAGATTACATACCAGAAATATTTCCATTTGCATAATGCAAGCTGGAATGTCTGAAAGCCTCTGTAAGACACAGAAATAAATATCTAATAGTGGAAGTTGTGACACTGGAAAAGATATTTTGAAGAAGAGCATGGCATTTCTTCTGTGCCCCTTAAGTCACATGTCCATAGCCGTGTGCTACACCTATGCCATCTGCAAAAGGTTTTTCTAGGACAGTAGTAATCCAAAATATTCCATCCATCTGTCTGATCATGTGTCAACCATGTGTCTCAATTTCTAGTTCAGAAAATGTGGCCCCTGCACTTACATCAGTCCTGCTTACAGCTGCTTCTAACCTAAATGTTGATTTGGAATAGCAGGGTGATTGTTGTTGCTTGATCCTTAGTGAACATGTCGAAGCCCATCTCAAAGGCATCTCATCTCTCTCATCTTATAAGATAGTTTAACAAACTGGTGTTAACTTTCTCCTGTCACCCTTCTTCTCTGGCCAAATGACCTCAGTTCACCTGGTCTTCCACGTTTCAGCCAGCACTGTCCCTAGCAATGAGAAACACATAGCAAGTATCTCTTATATAAATTAAGCTCCAGGTTTTCTCCCTTGTCCTTCCTGCTGTCCCACAATCCTAAGACTAGGAGCTCTAATGAGCTCTAGAACTCAACACAAGGTCAAATACAGTGATGAGGAAGCCTTTCCATGGGAGAAGGGGGTGCCTCCTTCCATGCGGCACCAGGTTGAAAGCTGCCAGCAAAGATGAGGCTTCGGAATTCTCATGGGCATTGGATGCTGGAAGACAGTGACTGTGATTGTTACCACATGACACCCAGAATCCTGAAGCTGATCGCCACTTAAGTAATATTACATTAGCATAAACAGTATACTTGTAATTTTAATTAATTATTTATAAATATTTACTGTATGCCCATACAAGTGAACTGCAATCTCCTGGAAACAGATGTTTTGGGAGGTGTGCAAAAATTATGAGCTCTGCCACCTCCAAGTCTCAGGTGCCAGTGCTGAGTGTGTTTTGTGGGTGTGTCCAAAGGCAGCGTGGGTGTGAGGGGGTCTTTCAACACTACCTGACTTGATTTTTGGCACTTTTAAAATATTTTAACTAAGGGAACATGTTTAGTGCTGAAAAAAAAATTCATCATGAATCTGTTCATTTATTTGTTGAACTATATCTTTGTGGATTGCTTAATGTACACCAAATACCAGTTTTTCCTGGGGGTGATGGTGACTAGGTAGATGAGAGCAATTGTTCTTATATAATTCACAATCTACTACATCAAGGCACATTTCAAATACATAAGCAAAGGTATTCGATTATAAAAGGTAGCAAAATATAAAAAAGGAAATTTTCACAAAGTATTCGATTATAAAAGGTAGCAAAATATAAAAAAGGAAATTTTCACAAAGTGTCCAGAAACTCCATCCCGGGCTGCCTCTGGGATTCCCTTTTTTCTTTCCCCTCCAGGCTATGAAGCTGTGGAACAAGACAAGAGCCAGGATGAAGCAACCACAACGAAGGACCCACAGTAGGCCCTGGAGCCCGATCAAGGCCTTGGGGTAAAAAGCCCTTCCCTGTCTGCCTGAGTTTTCTCCACTGCCCCAGAGCGGCCCAGCTCAGAAGAGGAGACAACAAAGCCTTGGCATCCTCACAGTTCACAAGCAACCCAGCCAATTACCCAGGGTGGGAGCAGAGAGCAATGGCCCCTTATCATTTGTTAGTCTCTGACCTCTCCGAGAAAGTGATGAAAGTGATGGGCCATCTCCCTAAGGGGGGGGATTCCACATGCTTGCGAGGAAGTAATGATTAGGAACTCCTGCTGTCATAGGGGCTGCCGTGTGTTTATTATCTGACAGGCCTGTCCTCACGGAGTCCCCCTGAGCCCACCACCAACTCTGGTAGGCTCTGGTCACTTACTGAGGGAGCTCAATTCAGCTACCTCAAGCAAGCATCATTGGAAAATTAAAACCAAAACCTCACCACACACAAAGTCACAAAAGAGCAACAGGCTTTCCTAATCAATGATACACAACCCCCATTTTCAAGAGACACCCTCTGAAGGCCTACTAGAATTAGCTCTATGCTGGCTGGACGCATCACTAGGTAATATTCACTGATCTTTAAAACCCTAGAAAAGAGATTAGGGAGACAGACATCAAAGCAAAAATTATTAACATGGTATTTCTAAAGTAAAACAATGCAACTATAAAAAGAAAAAAAGAATAAATGCAAATTTTTCAGCCTCAGGAATATAGGACACTGAAGAAAGAAATCATTATTAGTAACACGTAATCACAATTCATACGTTCATGATGACAATAATAATGGTAGACTACACTGTCACTCTGGGTAGGCACAACCATGCAAGTCACAGCAAAGGTAAGGAGCACAGTCTAAGCAAATGGAAGCCTAAATCATCTTAATACAGAGCCAGCTCACTTACACTAGGATAATTCCTCTTTCTTGCCTAGCCCTATATTTCTGTTGTGTGGATGTCAACTGAACAGAAGATCAACAAGAGGAATAATGAATATACAGGGCTCCAGAAATTCTCAACATACCTGCTTTATTTACAAGCATATATACTCAAAACCAAACCCATTTCTTCCACTCTAATTTCACCTTGACCTTGAAGCAACCTTGACCACTCAAGACAGTCCAAGTGTCCCAAGTGGGCTTGTCCAACCCCCTCTGTGAATTAGCCTTTCATCATTATATAGGACATGTTCTGATGTCCCAGATTTTCTTTTATGAAGCTTAGACAAATCTTCCTGAGAGATGATGCTAGCTAGTTTTCTTTCAAGTGCGTACATACCCTATTTCACTTCTGTGATTAAAATGTTCAAAGTACCAGCAGCTTATTTTCTATTACAGCGTATATGTGGTATTAAACTGACCTGTCTGATTTTTCTTCTCCTTGTCATTTTTAGTCCTGATATTTTGTATTGCTTTTATTTCCCCAGATGGTTGATTCTACTTGTTAAAATTTTCTTTGAACTTGAACTTATAAATATGTTTTATTTGCAATTTTCTTTGTCATATTTACTCTCTAACAATACCAACAGTAACTATTAATTCTTATTGACTTATATATTCTTATTATTTTCAAATCTTTATAAATGCTGGGGATATAGGTCAGTGGCACAAGCACCTGCCTGGCAAGCGCAAGGTCCTGAATTCAATTCCCAGTACCAAAAAAAACTTTATGAGAATTATTTTTATTAACTATCCATATGAAGGCAGTCTTCATAGTACATGTAAAAAAGCTGATCCACAACAAACGAAATGGCCTGCCCCACACCACCCCTGTAATAGACCCTCAAGACAGGATTCAGATATGCACAGTCTGATTGGAAAACTAGAATTCTTAAACACTGCATTGTGCATAAAGAAAATATTGATAACTAAAATCATATATTTAAGATTTCCTAATGGCTAGAATAATAGTAATTATAGTAATAGTAATTCCATGAGTAAAGTTACAATATAGGCAACACATTGAGAGAAAAAAACAAAAAACATAATCTGTAGTTCAAAAAATGTGCTGACTTACAACATGTGAAACTAGGGAAGTGGGGGTGGAGAGTGATGGGGCAGTGAGGAGGTGAATAAAGTACACTATGCGCATATGCAAATCTGCCCGAATGCAGCCCACTAATCTGTACAACAAATCCGCGCTCATAAACAATTAAGGAAAGAAAAGAAAACACCAAGGATTGAGGGGGGTCTTACAAATCCACCAAAAAGGAAACACTAATATCCCAACAGGAGGTGGAAAAAACAAAAGTGGTCATTGGTAACCCTCAAAATAACTAAGAGAAAATGTACAGCTGCACACATGCAAAGACCCTCCTACTTCTACTTTCTTCCTAGTGATCTTATATTCACCTGTACACCAGCATTAAATACAGATGATTCAGACACTTTTTCTCTAACTCACATTCCTCTAAGCCTCAGGACGCAGCTATCCAAATGCCTTCCCAACATGTCCACCTAAACATCCCCAAAGCACTTCAAATCAGATGCCCAACACCTGGGTCTCCTCCCAGTTCTGGTGATTCTCTCTCAGGGCACTGTCATCCACCTACTGTACACTTAGGCTTGAGATTCTCCCACTCACCTCCAATACCTATTATTACTATCTTTTGCCTCTCTCTCCTCCCACAAGTCTGTCCTCTTGCTTCTTCTCCACTGTCCAAACCAACATCTCTCCCCCTGACAATTGGACAGCTGTTCCCTGGCTGTGATGTCCATTCAGGCCCCTTCAATGCATTTCCCATGGTGGCCTTTCAGAAGCAGAAATCCAATCTCATCATCCTCTCCACCATCACAGACAGATCACTTTGGTGAATTCCCACTGATCTCAGGATGAAGCATCTGGTCTACACATCCGGCCCTACCTCTCCTTTTGTCTTACTCTTCCCACCTGCCCTACTACTGTCTGCACACTAAGCACATTGATCCGCCGTCTCCGACGGACCCCTCACTGCCCTCAGGACACTTTTCTTCTGCCTCAAGCCTTGCTGCCTGCTCTTCCTACACCCTCTCCCCACTCCTTTAACTACAGGCTTTCCCAGCTCCAACACCTTTATGACAGCATCTCCAGACATAATTTTGTATTTATTTGACTGGTGATTGAATGAATGTCTAAGTCTCTGTTATAGGTGGAACCAGGCACACCGAAAGGGAATGCGGAAGTCCTACCCCTAGGGCTTCGCCGCGTAACCAACCATACTTGCAAAGAGGTCATTGCAGAGGTAACGTGGAATCATACTGAAGTAGAGCACTCCCTAAGACAGCATGCCTGTGCACACAGGAAGACAGAGACACAGGGAGAACACCATGGACAACAGGCAGTAGCGATGCATCTATGAGCCAGAGAACACCAAAGACTTCCTGAAAACCAACAGTCACTAGAAGCAGACAAGGAAGGAGTGTTCTGCAAGTCCCAGTAGGAAGATAGCCCTGCTGGAGGCTTGATTGCAGACTGGTGGCCTCCAGAACCAAGACAACAAATTCCTGTGGTTCTGAGCACCTTGTTGGAGGTACTTTGTCGTGGAAACCTAGGAAACATTGTCTCCTCTCCAACTCTAAATTCCGTAAGAACTCCCGCGTCTCCCTCACTATTGCTTCCGTGGGTCATAGTACAGGCCTGGCACATATTAGGCATTTAAGAGATATTTGAAAATGAGTGAAATAAATAAATGAATTATGTTGCTCATAACTAACAAAAATGAAATAAAACAATAAATTCACTGGCAGAGCTCAGAATGTTGTCAATTATTTAATTTTTATCAAAATAAGAAAATGTTCATGCAGAGCTGTGGTGAAAGTTAGCTAAACAGGCCTTCATATGGTGCTGCCTGGGGAGTAAACTGGCACCACCTCTCTGGAGGCTATAACATGCATTACAAAGCTTTAAAAGGTAGTATGCTGTATTGCAGCCCAGAAATTGCACTACAAGGAGTATAGCAAAAGGAAAAATATTCCAAGTATAGCATGTGCATGTACAAAGATGTTCACTGGAACTATGTTTATATAATAATGAAGCTTTCTAAAAATCAGAACAACCCAAATACCGATGGTGGATAGCATGAATCAATATAGCTCATCCACGTTATGGAATATTATGAGGTAGTCAAAAAGAAATTAAGATCTGTATGTGTTGATACAAAAAACAAAGGAATTTGCAAGTTTGCATACTATAATTATTGACAAATATGTATTGACATAAATTTAAATCTGAAAGAGTAAATACAAAAATATTGACTTCTCGTAGATAATGAAACTATTTCTAATTCCTCCTTTATTTCTTTCATATATATAATATTTATATAGTATTTATATATGCTGTATATTTATATAGTATTTATATTTATAGTATATATGCAGTATGTATATACTATATATTTATGTAGTTTTTTTTATGTGATCTAAGATTTTTCAGTCAGTGCATTCTTTATATAAACAAGAAGAAGCCTGTTTTCAGACAGGTAGGTAATGGTACAAAGTATTACACACTAAGTGTCAGATGAATGGTATCGTTGCTGAAGGGCAGGCATTGCCCTCTGTGCTCTCTGGATTCCAGAGTTAAATTTGCTGAAATGTTTATGCACTCTGCCTATTCAGGACTACACTCCTCATTCAACTGCAAAGGGCTCAGAAGCAAAGATCCGGGCCTGGTGCCTGCCCCGGGATTTACTGCAACTTCTGCAAGCTGCGGAGAGACTTGGGAGAGGATGGGCCGACCCACCCGGAGACAGTGCCTCGCACACGGCGCGGGTCCCCAGAGGAAGGAAACCGAATGCAGGTCGTGCCAAGCCCCAGAGCCGAGGCTGGGAATGGGAAATCAGCCAGGGAGAGACCAAAAGAAATTCTTTTCTAAAAAGTTTTATTATTAATATTATTGCCAGTTGTCATTGTGTATTTTCTTGGGCCCCCGGTTGCTCTTCTTGTTCACACCAAAATATCAGAGACTGTTCTAATGGCTTCGCTAATGCAGGATTCAAAGAATGGACGCTGGTGAACTGTCAAAAGCCTACAGACCCCAGAGGCTTCTTATTTACATGTGAATCTTTATTATCCTGGGCACGTTCTCCCAGTCCTCAAAGGGACTGTAGTGTCACTGCAGCTGACAGCGGGCAGAGCTCTTGGTTGTGGAGCCCAGACCTTGCCAGGATGTAGCCTGGGGCAGAGGGAGAATCTGGCACTCTTAAAAACACGCCTGCTGCTTTTTCAGTTGCCCCCCCACCCTCCCTCCCAGTACTGCCTTCTGCAATAAAGAGCAATCATTTCCTCCTAATATTCTCTGAGATTGAAAATGACACAGCACTGCACTAAATGCTGTCAAAGGGGCATTCCAGCTCAGTTTAACCTAATGTGAAGTCAGGGAAACGGCTTCATTTGTGGCACACGCTCACACGTTAAGTATAACGAAGGGTGCCTCCAGCACAGAGCAATTGGGAAGAAGTTATCGGAAACCTGGATTTTCCTGTCCAAAAGAACGCGATGGTTTGCTCTTGACCTTGGCTTTTCATCTTTTATCCAGAAGCATGCCGAGACACAAAGCACTTCCCGGTTTGTGTCACATATTTGCAGCACTGAATTGAAACTCATTTCTGAAATTTTTTCTTGCTTTGATGAGAAGTATGTCTTGTACTTCACACAGCATTAAAAGAGCAGAAGTCTGAGTCGATGATCCAGAAGAAACATTTGCCCTTTTATGTAGGAAGTCCAAGAAGCAGTACTAATTTCTCTCTTGTTCTTAGTTCTTGGTGACCAAAGCTGCCATGACACCTATAGTCTGCTCTGTCCTCAAGCGCTGCTGGTTTAAAAGCACAAGTGTTTAATCTCTTGCTCCCTCCCATGAATCGAGTTATCCTCAGCTCTGTCTCTAATTTTCAACTTCATCAAAACCCATTGAGCCATAGTCGGCTGTCCTGTGCGCGTGAACATCAGACTTGGCAAAGCTGGCGTGGACCTGAATGTGACTGCAAATACACCTGAAATGCTCTGATGACTTTTCTTATTTTAAATATCAGATTTTCAGAGTCAGCTGTTTAAGATTCATCTCCCTATTTTTGCCGTAAATAGTTTTATTCTTGACATCTTTCCAGAGGGTGGTTCTAAGCAGTGCCCTTTTAGCAGAAAGCCCTGCAGCCTAAGCAGATTTGGTCACAATAACTGCGCTGATTAAATTAAAGGACACCTGTGAGGTGTTTTGTTCCCGTTTGTTTCGTATGAGATGCTCCAACAAATAGGTTAAATTACCTGTGTCTTAGAAAGAGGGTAATATTCTCTTGTTGACTTCTTCCTCTATGAAACTATTTTAATAGACACCAACTTTTATTCTACACAGTGTCTTTCATCCAATTAACAACCTCACAGCATCAAAATTCTTCTTGCAATTAATAGCTATTACTTCCCCCAAAACCCCTCAAATTTGCTTATGTTGCCTGCACACTTCTAAACTCCACTTAGATCTCCTCTGAATTGATAGCAGAGAGCATAAAAGGTTGTTTTCCAAAGCAGATTATTTATTGGTGGTTCTCTCTGGCAACTTCCTGTAGCTTGTCAGAGTGCAGGCCTGAACTCGGCCAATTACCACAGGTGAAACAGACCAATGCTCCTAAGGAAAATTTGATAAGCTTGGTTTCTCCTTCCTATTACCTTTTGGTTAGAATTTCACAGGGCTTAAATCAAGCAGCATCTCCTAGGGATTTCAGAGCTGTTCCTTTCTTTATGAGCACAGGGGAAAGGGCAGGGAAACGGCACTTTAATCAAATTCAGACTTCATGCAATTGACGATCAGTGGGTTTTCACATTTGGGTCTGGACTGTTTGTTCAGCTTCAGTGTCAGGCTGTGGATAACAGTGGCCAATAAAGCATAAAAGCATATGTCCTATAACACGGCTTCTACTTGTTATCCAGAGGGCCCTGGAGAATCACTGAGAATAATGTAATTAGTAGAAATGTGCCATTGTACAGGAAGGATAAGCGGGAAGGAGACAAGTTTATTTCTGCATATAAGTAACTTAAGTACAGCTTAATCCAGCTGCCCAGTGGACCATCGAAAAACCCTCTCTTTCCAAAATCAGAAGCACTGGAGTCAAGAATGAAAGCTAATTGAGAGAAGGATTGAAAAATTTTGTGCGGCTGAACTAGTTTTTCTATGTAAACAGTGCAGCTCTGCCCAAATATTTTCATGTGTCCTCTCTGTAATCTTTCATTAATATCAATGTATTGTGCAAAGGAATACATTTGATTTTACCTTCACGGAGTGCATCCTTGGGGCGGGAGAGGTACTGCGTTACTAATAACATTTTGATCTATGTTACTAATAGCAACAGAGTCATAATAACATCAGTTACTATGTGCTAAGGTCACATGCTGTGCTCTTCACATATATTCCCTGTACTCTCCACTATAACTAAATTAAGCATGTTCTGTTGCTATTCCCATTTTACAGGTGAGAAAACTAAAGTAACGCTAACAGACAGAACTAAGAATTGACTCCAAGTCCATACAGTGAATTGCTACCCCTTACCTACTTTGTTACATCTTAATCCAAAGGGAGTTTTCAGAAACCTCTTGTAGTGAAAGACTTTTTTTCTTCTTCAGGTGGGAGTATTTATTGCCACCCTATCTGCAAAAATACTGGCCTGGAAAAAGTGAGGGTGACTCTAATCACTAAGAGTTTTGCTCTCAAGCTACTATAGAACAAGTTGCCCTTCCTCCTGTCCTTATAGCACAGCAAACACAATATTTATCCCTCGATCCCTCTTCTGACACCTTCATCTTCTCCGTACTTCCATCTCTCAGAAAAAAATTACTATTGGAAACTTCACGTATAGCTTTATGTTCACCATTAAATGCAGAAGAGCATGTTTGGTAGGGGCTGTATTTTCTCCCCCAAGTATCTCGTCCTCTCTCTGATGCGAAAACTCCCCTTCCTCATTTACAATCTTCTCCGCCGTACTGTGTTCCTCATTCTTCACCTTACTTCTTTCTTCTGAAGCCAGGGCCCCGAGAGAATAGGTCCACTATGCACCTATTCAATTGATCCTTATTCTACTCACTCTCCTGTGACTGTCTGTCTAGGTTGTTGTTTTGGTGATTGTAAAATTACATTCTTGACATGAGTTGAGTCAGGATGAAGGTAACCAGAAACTGCAATTATAAGGAGTTCACCTTTCCATAAGTAGATTTGTTATAATCTGGAACCCTTCTTGATGGCTCTGTTATCTTTTCCTCTGTTGTTGCTGTTTTGTTGTTACATTTATGGTCTTTTTTTCAAAAAACATTTTTTTTTTCTTAGTACATTTTTGCAGTACCCAATGATGCCTTCCTTGTGGGGCTTCCAGACGTTTCTCAGTTCATTTTGCATCCTTTGCTCCTCCGCTCCCTTCTCCCTCCCTCCATTCTTGTTCTCCTTTCATTTGCACAATGCCTGTGTTCCTCTTTCTTATTGTCTGTCTTTCATTTTGCTCTTTACCTATATTTTGGTTTCTTACAAAAGAAAAAACCATTTTACATTTAAACTTGTGTGTCTGATTTATTTCACTTAATATTACAGTCTCCAGGGGCATCCAGTTTCCTAAAATGACCCAAGTTTTTCCTTCTTTGTGACAGTGTAGTACTTCATTGTGTGTAATTACTACATTTTCTTTATCCATTCCTCTACTGATGGACATATAGTCTGCTTCCAAGATTTAGCTATTATGAATTATGCTGATATAAAAATGAATATGCATGTAGGACTGCAATATGATATCTTTAACTCTTTCAGGGAGATACTTAAAAGGGGAACAGCTGAGTTGAAGGAAATTTCTATTTTTAGTTTTTTGAGGAATCTCCATACTGACTTCCATAGCAGTTGTACTAGTTTATATTTCCACTAATCATGTGGAAGAGATTATTTTTCCCACAGTCCGGCCAGCATTTGCCATGACTTGATTTTTTGATGATGGTCATTTTTTCTAAGATAAGATGAAATCTTACTGTTGTTTTAATTTTCTTTTCTCTAATGGTCAACAATATTGAACATTTTTTCATGCATTTATTGGCCATTTGTACATCTTCAAAGAAGCATCTATTGTTATTATTATGGTTATTATTATGATGATTACTCAAACTCAAAACAAAGAGAGGAGGGAGAATATGGCCTCTGAAGAAAAGAGACAAGATGCTGGAGTTGAGAAGTTAGTCTCTTGGGCAACCTGAGAGCTGTGATTTGTCTCATTGTCTGCCCCACACATAACCCATCTGTGCAACAATCCATGCGCTCAGGAGACCAAGGATGATGCCACGTGCCTGCAAGCTGAATTCACAAATAAATTCGTCCATACTGAGAAGTGAACGGATGTCACAAATGAACCATTCATCGGAGAAATAGCCCTGCATTCTCTGAATCCCTGTTTTGCATTATTACTATTAATAGCACTAATTCAACAGGGATTTATCCAGCTATAGGAATGTAGAAGCACTGACTGCTTGTTTATAGATGCGTATTTCCCTTTAAAAGCTATCAGATAAACTCCCCGTAGATGATTGTCTTATTTAGTTTTAAAATAATGGATTTCAACAGGAGCCAAAACTTCCCTCACCACAGAAGCAGACTCTGGTACCACTTCTACAGGTACTTCAGGGTACTTTGTGGTTTATAACTGTAGAATGGACTCACAACACCGATCTTCAATCTAGAGGTCCTTTCATGTTGTTGTATTTGCTAAAGACCAAAACACCAGTTTTTCTCACAAAACCTTGTTCTACTATGGTTTCTAGATTGTTAAGTTAGCTCTGCCATGAACTATGCCTCCAGCCTGGATCCATACCTTTGTGCAGATCCCTCTCCTTGAATGTTGGCTTATCCCTGTGTCTTGGTGTTGACTAACAAAACATAGTAGAACAGTACCACATGTCTCCAGAGACAAAATCATGACAATATTTATTGCAACTCACCTCTTGGTTTCTAAAACTTGTCTTTCCAAGGAAAACCAGTCACTATATAAAGTCTGATTACTCTGAGATTCTCTGCTTTGAATAAACCCAGTGAGCCAGACAGAGGGACTAAATGGTGGAAAGACTTCCCTGGCCTGTCCTAGCTCATCCAGCTCTCTCGAGGGAGGATCAGACATGGAAGAGAAGATGCCATCTTGAATGTTCGGGGCCTAGATGACTAATTTGCAGCCTCCACCTGACCACAAATGCAACAGAGCTTGCTCTTAGCCATCCCATAGAACCATGAGAGATAATAAATCATTGCTTTACACTAAATTTTACAGTAGTTTGTTAGATAGCAGTAGTTAAATAAAACATCTACCTTTCATCAAAGCCAACCCTTGGACCAACCTGTGCTTAGAAATGACCGATTCCCTCACCACCACCTTTCAGTACCCTAAGGACTTGGCATTTCAATTTCCACCCAGGAATCAGGGTAAGATCTCTGGGCTACTCCCCATGCCAAGTACATAAAAGTCCAAAGGGCTTATGAGATACAATTATGAGATACAGAAGGGCACTTCACTGGTCTGCCTCTTTCTTTGCAAGTCAGTGTCTAAACTAGAAGTCTAGGAAAGATATCTATTAAATATCAAAATGAATCAAGGATTGTGAGGAAAACAAAGTAATAGAGCTGATGGCCCTCATCATCTTCTCAGCCCAAATTTACAGTGTTTACTGCATCTACAGTTTGGGATATGACCGCTTAGTGAGAGAATTAGCAGCAAAAATGGAATGACAGCTGTGTCTGCCCGGAGTTCACTTGAGACAGCTGATCATTTGAAGCTATTCATGTTGCGCTTCACACCATTATGGAGCTCAGGGTATGAACCCTCCAGTTCACACCCAAGGTATCTTTTATAAAATAAGTAGACTACGTTTACTAATCCCACATTTTGTAGGAGATGAATGAAGGTCTGCCAGAAAGAAATAATCTAGAAGGGTATGATTAAAAATAATATTTTTAAAAAGCTTCACCATTGTGTGCTCTACACATAGGACTTGAAATAAGGGGCTGGGGATTTAGCTCAGCGGCAAAAGCACCTGCCTGGCAAGTGCAAGGTCGTGAGTTCAGTTCCTGGTACCGGAGAAAAACCAAAACAAAAAAAAAAAAAAAAAAGAAATAAAATTGTACTCAAGGTCTATCATAGAACAGAGATTAGTTTTTACATATTAATTATCTCTATAAATGAAGGTGTACATTATGAGTTGTCAAAAAGTGAGACTTCTAGAGGGCTTACTTAATTGGCCCTGAAATGCATATAGTAATGCTGGAATTTCAGACATACTAAGACAAGCCATAAAGCACTTCTTTTAAGTATCATATCACATCATCATCATAAGAGTGAATAAAATATAGTAAGACATTTTGAGGGAAACACAGAGACAGAGAGAGAGTCCATATTCACATAACTTTTATTGAGATATACTGTTCTGTTTTATTATTAGTTATTATTGTTAATATTATGGTTAATCTAAATTGTTAAACTAATTGATTTGAAAGACACTCAGGGGATTACTAGAGCACACTTCTGGGTGTACGTGGGTATATCCTGTAGGCATAACCTTGAAGACTGATTTTTATTCTCTTACTTTCTAGTTTTTCCCCTGTATATCTGCTTCCTGGCTTCCATAAGTTGAGCAAATTTCTTCTATTACACCCTGTTTCTGCCTTAGAACCATGGACTGAACCCTCTTGAAGTCATGAGCCAGAGTAAACTCTTCCTGCCTTTAGTTGTCAAAAAGTAAAAACTTCTACAAGCCTATGTCTTTGTTTCCCTTTGCTTCTAGAAAAAAAGGCCAATGTGATGCCTGAAATTTGTGTATGTCTGGCATTTTGTCCCAGCAACAGAAAGCTAACCAATATAGTTAATCTGTTACTCTACTAATTTATAAATTAAACTTTATCATAGTTATGAATGCATAGGGAAAAACATATATAGGGTCTGGTACTACCTTAAGTATTATCTTATTACACATTTTTTTTAAGAAATAGAAGAAGGAAAACATATTAACAAATAACAAAATAATAATAATACAAACAAAACAGAGTTACAGACAAAGTTGTAGGAAATTAACAGTGGTTATTGTATTACTTACTGGAATCTTCAAAGTGGTTTCTCAAGAAAACAAATAGAGACATGCAAGATTTATCAAACAAGTAATCATTAACTGTTCCTTTCTGTGGAGCAATATAAGAGAGTAGTACAACTATGTTAGCTATCCTGTATATACAAACTTACGTAATTTCCCCTTCTTTCCCTTTTCTTTTCCCATGTCCCAGTTGCCCTTCACTTTTGAGCATTTTCCTTTTGTTTCACAATGTCTATCATACCTCCTAGTTTTTATTCCTTTTTTCGGTCTTACACTAGTGAGATAACATGATGCTTACACATGCAGGTCTGATTTATTTCACTTATGAGTATAGTCTCTAGTAGTGACCATTTACCCATAAAAGTCTCAAGTTTATCTTTCTTTATAGCTGAGTAATATTCCATTATGTAAAAGTACCACAATTTTTTTTTATCCATTCCTCAGTGGTTGGACATTTGTGTTGCTTCCACAGTTTAGCAATTACAAATTGCACTACTCTGAACATAGTGCACATATATCACTGTGATATGATGTTTTCAGATCTTCTGGGAAAATACCCAGCAGGGGGATAGCTGGGTTGCATGGTACCTCTAGACCTAGTTTTCTGAGGAATCTCCAAACTGATTTCCACAGTGGTTTCACCAGTCTTCATTCCCACCAGCAGTGGAGAATTCCTATTTCTTCACAGCCTCGCCAGCATTTGTTATTGGTTGATTTCTTAATGCTAGCCATTCTTGCTGGGGTGAGATGGAATCTCAATGTTGCTTTAATTTGCATTTCTCAAATGACTAATGATGTTGAACACTTTCTCATGTATTTATTTGCCATTTGTATTTCTTTATCTGAGAAGTGTGTATTCATCTCAGCTGCCCATTTTTGGATTGGGTCTTTGAATTTGGGGGGGGGTTAATGTTTTTCAATTCTTTATATGTTCTAGAGAGAAGACCATTGTCTGAGGGACAGTCAGTTAAAATTTTTTCCCAATTTGTGGGTTTTCTTTTTACTCTGCTGGTGATTTCTTTAGGTGTGTGGAAACTTTTCAGTAGGATGAAATCCCAGTTGTTGATTCTTTGAAATATATCTCAGGCAGTTTGGTTTTTATTCATGAACTCTCTGCATACACCTCTGTCTTCAAGGATTTTACCTACTTTCTCTCCCAATAGATTTAGTGTTCCTGTTTTAATATTGAGGTCTGTGATCCATTTTGACTTGAGTTTGGTGCATGGTGATAGACTTGGGTCTATTTTCAGTCTTTGGCAGGTGGCAAGCCAATTTTTCCAGCACCATTTATTAAAGAGGCTATCATTCTTCCAGTGAGTTTGTTTGGCCCCTTTCTTAAAGATTAGGTGGCTGAGTGTGTTTGTGGTGTGGTTGTTTCTTCCATTCTGTTCCACTGATCCTCGGGTCTATTTTTTTAGCCAGTACCAGGGTGATTTTATTACAGTAGCTTTGTAGTATAATTTCAGGTCAGGGATTGTGATTCCACCTGACTTGTCCTTGCTGCCCAAGATTGCTTTTGCTTTCTGGGTCTTCTCTGGCTCCAGATGAATTTAAGGACTGTCCTAATTATTATCTTAGAGGTTTATAGAATGTATCCAATATGAAAAGAAGGTGACTACTGTAATATCTGGCACTATTGAAAGTAAGCCAGATTCCAAGATAATAAATTTGGTAGGTTGTAGCTACCAACCCACCCTCAAAACTCAACCATCTAGAAAAGGTTGGCATTATCTGCACTAGTGCCAATGTTATGTAAGTATTTCTCAGTTTCCTACTGTACCGAAGGTCTTGTGGGTGCTTATTGAAGTCTGAATCTGGGGTTGTCACTTTACGGCATCCACGACTAGGGTTCTCATCTCCTTCCTGCTGCAGCTCTGATCCTTTTTGTAACAAAACATTATTTTTAAAAGGAATACGATATCCCCTGAACATTTACAGCTAACAAATTTCTTCTTTTAAAACATAAATACCTAATGGATAAATGGGTCTATGAGGCTTTTATAGTTTAGAAACTGTGTCTATAATCAGATCCTCCTGGGCTGCTTTACTGCCTAAAAATTTCCTCTTTCCTTCTACTCACTGTCAAAGGAAGGCCCATGGGCTGGGGAGAAGAACATTAGTGGTACAGCCAGGACACCTTCTGGGGTGGACACGGTTGTGCTCAAATTAGTTTTGAGTGTCAGACAACCCAGACTTAAATCCTCACCATGTTCTCCTGCACTGCTTCTCTGAATTCTCTTTATTCCTTTAGAATAAAGGAAATGATACAAACTTAAACTCAAAGTAGATATTCAACAGAAGGTTGCAGAAGACAGGGTTATGGTAAGGATTAAATTACCTTTGTAGAGCTGTCAAAAAACTGGAAAATGTAGAGGTGTACATTTCAGAAATAATGTAAATATTGGAGCTTGACTGTTTTCTTAAAACTATATAGGGACTGAATGTAAGTAAGAGTACACATATCCAGTGTTCAATAAAATGCCACTCTTTACCTTTCCTACCAGAAGAGGCATACACATGTGTGCAGTACTGTGTGGAAACCCAACGCCCTGAACAACAGAAGGAAAAGGGAATCAGTGGATTTCAAGGAGGTTGCTCTGTAATAAAACCAAAATTGATATGACCAACACATGGTAGTTTCACAGGTTAGAAAGTCTTGAAATTGTTCTTATTTAGACACAGAGTACATTCCAATGGGACTGATATATATATATATATATATATATATATATATATATACACGCATATATATAAATTACTCCACACCTAAGGAATTTTGCTGCTCTCTTTAGTTGAAAAAAAACAGGGAACATCCCAGTGTATAACATCTACAACAGAAGCACATATGTGCTGTTTATTTTTATGAATCGAGAACTTTGTTTATAGTACTTGCTCTTAATTTGAGCCTAAACTAGAACTATTCTTTTTGAGGCTATCTAGTTAACTACTATCAGAGAAAGGCCCAAAGGCAGGGGAAGAGAGAACATTAGTAGTGCGGCCAAGACAGTTTAAACCAGAGACAAATCAGATACTGAAACATATCCCAGGAATATTATTCCGTATGTTTGTAATTTGTGTCAAAAGAACTTCATATGTTTTTTAATATACAGGAAAAAACATAGAGCTATGTCAGAAAGATGGTAAATATCAGACAGAAATTTGGTATTCTTAAATTATTAGAAAATAATGATTATAACTGTAATCCCTCCCAAAATGTGCATTTTTTAACATAAAGCCATCTTGATTGGTTAAAGACTATAATTGCTAAGAATAAATTAGTGATTTAATGGTGTTTCAGACAGATCTATTTTGATGATGGAATGAAAATGTTATATAGCAATGAATCTTAGCTTTGATTTGGCTTGTTTGCCACCAGTTAATGATTTCTACTATGATACTTCAGTTACATTCTAAATGCACTTTCTAAACCCACATAGGTCTCTGGACTTGCTAGACAGATACCCTGATTTATTTTTCATCTGAGAATTTAGTCCTGATTTCAAGAGGGACTAAGAAACTGTACGTATCTAAACTTGTCAGTACCACTAAAAGATTAAATTCTAAACATAAAACCAGAATTCAGGGAGTTAAATTTCAAAATACTTGTTTTCTTTTAATATGTAAATATTTTAAATGTAATGTTTAAAAATAGTGCTGTGTTTATGTCATGCTACACCACTTTAATATCCTCCAAAATTATGAACTATGAAGAGTTCGTACATACTCCCTTCTAACCTCTATTGTCAGCCCAGCATTGAATTCAGACAATGCAGCTGAGCTGTAAATTCCTGACTGAATAGTGAGGATAAAGACCAATACTTATTTAGGTTTCTTTTCATCTTAGTGTGTTTTCCACCTATTATGTAGCACAAAGTGATTTCTGTAGGATTAGTTTTTGAGGCTCAAATGAGTATATGAAGTATATGAAAGACTGCACTACAAAATGGTCTAGAAGTATAATTTTTCACATCAGTATCCTCAGACAATTCCTGTTACTGAAAAGCTCAGGGTGTAAGATTGAAAAAAGAGAAATAAAGGGGAAAAGATCTTCCACATGAAAGTAGATGACACAGCAAGAAGTGCCTTTTACCTGAAGGTGGGCAAGAAGAGCCTCTTCAGGTGTTCAGGCTGAGCATCTGGTGTCAACCAGCCGTCCCCAGCCACCAGGAGAAGCACAGGCTGAACACCCATAGCTGCCACCCCGCTTGCTTCTCACCAGCCCGACTCTGCCACCTGCCCCTTCACAGAGAGGGGGAACAGGCTCCACAACAGGACAGAAAATTTGCTAACTTAACCAAGAGCACAGAGGATTTTCAGTTTAGGGAACTCTCTGTCATGAGACCATGAGGTGATAAAATGTAATAATAGCAAAAGAAGCAAGAGTTAAGGACAATTATAGTTCAAAAAATAAGGCTGATGTTTCAAGGTCCAATTTAAACTGTATTCAAATCTCTTGAATACAGTTGAGGGATTTGATTCTTATTTTTGTGTTAATTTTCCATTAAGTAGTTATGCATTATATGCCATGTATTGCAGAAGACACCTCTAGGGAAGATTATAATGCTCTGCCATTTTATTGATAATGGGCTCTATTTGTGATTTGCTGGTTTTGCCTGTTTCTCACCAACTATCAGAACTCTTTTTGCTTTTTTGTTTTCTTCATACTGAGGGTTGAACCCAGGGCCTTCACACTGAGCTATAGCCCCAGCCTTTCTCACTCCTTTCCTTTCCTTTTTTTATTCTTTCTCTTTTATTTTGAGACAAGTTCTCACTAAGTCACTAAGTTCCCTGGGCTGTGCTTAATCTTGGGATCCTCCTGCTTCAGTTTCCCAGAGTACCAGGATTATAGGCATGTGATACCATACCAAGAAATTTTCTCCAGTTTACCTGCTCCTGGAGGGTAGAAGGCACACCTCTATATCACTGCATTCCAAGGTCAGCATTTGACAGGATGTTGATACTAATCACATGACACATGAATAAATTGAATTATAATTTCATTCAGTGACCCCCCCAATCTATATCCTGAGCCCTGAACTCTCCTTACAGTTCTGTATTTTCAACCAACAGATGTACATATCTAGCTTGGTATGCCATGTCACTTCAAAACTCAAACACCTAAAAATAAATTTGTCATCTTCACTCTGAAGCAAGCTCCTTTTTTGTCATTTCTATTTCTGGTACCAGCCTTCTATCAATCAAGCCTCCTCAAAGCCTTCAAGTCATCCTGTGCTGCTTCCTGTCTTCACCTTGCATGTGAACCCTCCTGCAAATCCAGTCCGTCCTTTCTCACCACTCAGCCCTTCCAGTTCACCCCGGCTGCCTGTATCTGAGCCTTTCAAATCCAGCACTGAAATGTTCCACGTACCAATTTCTCTACACTGTTACCTGTCGCATAAGTGCAACACCCAACCTACAAAATCTTCCCAAACTATGACTTTCATCACATCAGGCCTCTTTGAAAAGCAGTCGTGGATCCCTACACCCCAAGAAATAAGGCAAAATTTTTTCAATCAGTGCTTTGCTCCACCTGTTCAGCACCTGCACTAAACATGAGCTCCTTCGGACAGAAACCAGGTTTCTCTGTCTACCCACTGTCAAGTACTCTGTAATGAAGGTAGAACCTTAGACATATTAGTTAAACAGGTGACCTTGCCTCCAGCCTTCATTGCTCTGAGTCAGACTTCCTTATGGGAGGCTTTGGTCCATCCTTCCAAAAGGACTGCTTTCTTTCATAGCACGGGTGCTCATGCGCACACACACACACATCACTTCAGCTTAAATTGAATGGGTTTTCCCACTGTCTCTTAGAGGGCTTTTCTATCTGGATAGTTCTTTAGCTCTCCATATCATATTTTCTAGAAACTCCCCTGCCTGAATATCCTTCTGTCTCTGCTCCACTTACAGAAAGCACACCCATTGTTTCAAGTCGCACTTCTCTGAATAATCTCACCCTCTGAATCCAAAAAAAGAGAGCTTCCAAAATGGACTAGGGGAGGGGCTGGGGATTTAGCTCAGCGGCAAAAGCGCCTGCCTGGCAAGCGCAAGGTTGTGAGTTCGGTTCCCGGTACCGGAGAAAAACCAGAAAAAAAAAAAAAATTCAAAATGGACTAGGGGCTTCCCTTGAGCATCCAGTGAATATCTACTTGTGACTAAATATGAGAAAAGTGTGTTCTTTAGAAAAGAGTCATGTGAAAGGATTAGAGTTAATAGTGTCCAGGGCTCATAGAGGGGCAGAAATTGTACCTGTGTGCCTACATCCTGGAAAAATTTACAGCTCACAATGCATTTGACAGAGTATGCAAAAAGGTCTTTTCTTGTTACTGGGGAATAATTACCTGTAGACTGAGTGCTATTTCAGGCCCATATGGAAAACAAAATGAAAAAAAAAAAAAAAATAGATTCAGTTTTTGTTATTGTTCAGATCTAAAACATCTTTCCAAATTCTTGTCTTCAGAAGCAGAGCTTCTGGAATGCTATTGGCTGGTAGGAGTACTGTGCGCTGCGTGTATTGTGAGCTCATAGCTAAATGTGCTGTTAGCAAATGGGGCGTGGTCGGAAGAGGCAGTCACCCGGAAGAGCATCTCCCTGACTGACGCCTCACTCTGCTCTCTGCTTCCTGGATGCCTCGGGTTGAACAGCATTCCTGCACCATGCCCTTCTGCCACGCCATTTCTGATTGGAGCAAGCCAACCACGGTCTGAGACCAAGAGTCAAAATAATCTTCATCTTCTTTAAGTTATGAGCGTTAGGTATTATGTCCCAGTGACTGGAAAGTGAATATATTCAGACTCTACTTTAAAATAGATAAATATTAAAAAGTTTGTAACAGTAATTAGTAAGTTGGCAGTAATCAGTTAATTAATGTTAATTAGTACTGGAAACTCTCCTAAATTTAATAGTAATTGTAAGGAATGAGCTAAAACTCATACGGATTAACATCCAATCAAAAATCACCAAGCAGGTAAAAAAGCAGAAAAAATATAACATATTATGGAGAGAAAAAATTAGTAAATCTAACACAGATATTAGTATACAAAAACCTTAAGAATAAAGAGACCTAAATCAAACTTGTAGAAATAAGTAATATGATGTGTTCAATAAAAGGTACATTGAATACTGCACTACATTATGAATTTCATAAGATTGCTGACTTTGTAGAAATAGCAATAAACACTATGCAAAATAAAATGCAGACAGAAAAGAGAGTCAAAAAATGAGCACAGCATGAGTTAACAGTGAGGCAACTTTAAGAACATAATTGAGACTGGAAATTTAATTTAGTGATTCAATACTTGCCCAATATACATGAGACCCTGGGTTTAACTCCCAATACCCAAGGAAAAGAATACAATTGGAGTAGATTCTCAGCCAGAAAAAAAAAAAATTTAAAAAACAATGGCCATACTTTTTCCCAAATTTTATTGAAAACAATGAGCCCACTGATAAAAGAAATTCACAGAACCCTAAGGACAAGAAACACAAAAAAATCTAAACTAAAGCCCATCATAATTAAATTTCTCAAAATAGTGATAGAGAAAAATCTTGAAAGTAGCCATAGAAAAGACATGTCACATATAGGGAAACAAGAAAAATTAAAAACCAATTTTCCATTGACAAGAAAATTCAAAGTCCTTCTAGAGTGAAGAGAAATTATACCAGATGAAAATAGATATTTACATAAAAGAATGAAGAGTACAGGAAACTGTAGCTACAAGGGTAAATATGTTTCTAACTATTATTTAAACATCTTTTCAAACATAACTGTATAAATCAAAATAATAATAAAAGAATACAGAGTTTAAAATGTATGCCAAAATAACATATATAGCAACAATAGAAAGGTGAGAATGGAAGTGGAATTACATTATTATAAGATTTTACTGTACTATATGTGAAGTGATATATGGCTTCATTGCAGACAAAATATAAAGTGTATACTACAAACCTTAAATCAACCATTAAAATAAAAAAGGAGATAATTCAATAAGGCAGCAAAAAATAAATAAAATAATAAAAATTCATTTTACACAAGTCAGATAAAAAGGAAAAAGGAAAAAATGGATAAAAGAAATAGAAAGACAATAGTAAGATTATAGAGTTAAATCTAAATACACAAGTATCCACCTTAAATAGTAATGCCTTAAGTGATACCACTTAAAAAGCAGAAATTTTCAGATTAAATAAAATGTCAAACCCCAACTATATGCTACCCATAATAAATACACTTTTCACATAAAGTGACAAATAAGTTAAAATTAAAAGAAAGAAAAGTTATTCCA
>NW_004955411.1:24585328-24627599 GCF_000276665.1 Chinchilla lanigera
ACCCCAACTATATGCTACCCATAATAAATACACTTTTCACATAAAGTGACAAATAAGTTAAAATTAAAAGAAAGAAAAGTTATTCCATATAACATAAATCAAAATAAAGCTGAGTGATTATATAAACATCAGACAAAGCAGATTTTAAAACAAAGAAAATTAGCACCTTTATGGGTTTTAAGGGTCAATACTGTTACAAGGTCAACTCCTCCCAAACTTATTTAAAAATTTAATATATTCCTAATGAAACCTCAGCAGGAATTGTTACAGAACTTGACAAATAGGTAATAAAATTCATAGCAAAATTCTATGGACCTAAAAAATACTCAAAGTAACTTTGAAAAAGAAAAATTAGAAGACTAGTGCTACCACACTTTAAGCTGTTTAACCAGCACACTGTGGTAATTGATGAAAACATAAACAGATATATATAAAAATAGAAATGATCACTAGAAATACATATATAACTTTTTTTACAAATATATAAAGACAATTCACTAATGAAATGATAAACTATTTAACAAAATTAGATATCTACATGCAAAATATACAAAAACAACTTTGGCCCATATACAAAAATTCACTCAAAATGGATTATGAACCTTTGTAAAAGCTAAAACTATGAAATTTCTAGAAGAAAAGCTTTGGGACCTTGGGTTAGGAAAAAAATCTTAGATATAATTATCCATAAAAGAATAAATTGAATCAAATTTCACCAGAGTTAAAAATTTGTACTCTGCCATACTTTATGTGTTATATATTGAAGGAAAATAATTTTTAATCATATACCTAGCAAAAGTCTTACTCAAAATATAGACTTCTCAAAATTCAACAAACTTCAATTAAAACAAACATTTCATCAAAGCAGATATATAAATTGGAAATAAGCAAGTAGTATTTGCCCAACACACTTATTCACTGGGGAGATGAAAATTAGATCACAATGAGAGACAACCATTTATTTTATAAAAGTTCAAGAAACTATAAATTAATTTATAGAGATAAAAAGTAGATGAGCAGTTGCTTTGGGATGTGCAAAGAAAGATTACCAAGAGGCAGAAGGAAACTTCAGAGATCAATGAGTATGTTAATTACCATGATCCTGATGGTATTTTCACAGGTTTATACTTAGGTCTAAACTCACCAAAAGATACATTTTAAATGAGTGGTCTACTGTATGTCAATTATACGTTTATGAAGCTGTTTCAAAAAAAATTTAAGAGCTTAGAACAGTGGTGACAAATCTATAGCATGAGTGCTACAGTGGGCTGTTTGTATCACTGATAGCTCTGTTACTGTGTTTTTCTTTTAATGTATGACCTTTTTTCTAAACCTAAGCCTCAGGATTCATTGCAGTGTTGGCACTTTGTGATAAATAAGTGAGTTTGGGGTTGCAGTTTGGGCACTCCATCTCTAAAAGGTTTACCATCACTGGCTTAGAATATGGGCTAGTCAATATGGCTCCAAGTAGAGTAACTTACAGTTGTGGAACTTCGGAGTTGAGTTAAAGCCCCACTGCCTCATTTTAAAGAGTAAGCTGCATAGAACAGAGAGTAGGAAAGGAACCAAGCTTGGTCTTTTCAGTGGGACTTACCTCAGTTCAAATCTAGACTGTACTCTCCTCATCTTTCTGAATTCCAGTTGTTTGTTTGTTTGTTTGTTTGTTTAACTATAAACTGAGGGTAAAAGACAGTGTCCCTTAGGAGTACTGTAAAGATTAAAAATGGTAACATATGTTAAGCACTTAGCCAGCACATAACAAGAACTTACTAACTGATAGCTGTGTCTAGGAAACTGAAGCCCAGAGAAATGAAGGTCATAATTGCTGCTCAAGGTCACAGTTATATCATAGCATGAAACACATCTCATCTGTCTCCTAAGCTTGTGAGTTTTCCTCCATGAACTTTGATGCTTCAGTTGTGTTTTGCAATATCAAGCACACTATTCATCAAAACAAAGTGAAACCAAAAGGACCACAAGTAGAATACAGCACCATATAATTCCAGCTTCAGTGTCAAAGTATAAGAAAGTTGGCATCCAAAATTCTGCACAGCCCCTAAACTAAGGAACGGACAGAGACTTTCTGTTGGGATCATTTATATGGTCTCCTAACACAGACTTCAGCTGGGATTCATGTGGATAAAGGTCAGAAAGGGAACAGCAAAGTTCAGGAACATCTACATCACTGTCGTGAGTTCTTGATCCAAAGTCTGAGAGTTCTTGATTTTTAAAGGGTCTTTGTGTAATCTTTCAGGGCCTTGTGAATCTCCCCAAAACAAATGAACAAAGTATATTTACAATTTCCCCTTCCAGTTTTTATCAAATTCTTAAACAGGTAAGTAATCCTTCCTAAAATACTAAGAATAGCTGATTTTAGAAACAAAAGTAAGTTAGAAAAATATCTTAACCATGAAGGAGCCTTATAGGAATACAACTTTTATTTTTAGAAATACAATTTGAAATGGTAAGTTTGATCTATTTTTCATGGTTAAATATAAAACAATCAATAAACAATACTAAAGCAATGCCTTGGATTTCAGAGAAGAATCCTCATGGGCAGAGGACTCTTGAACAATTGGGCTGACAGTGTGGGTTGGCTTGAGCAGTGGGCAGGTGGTCAATAGAGCCAAGACAAAATTGGTTAATTTTTTACTACCCTGTCCCTAACCCTTTATTGAATCTTAGTAAAATCCTTATTTATAGTATAACCCAGAATTGTTCAAAAGAGCTTTCAATTGCTCTAGCAAAACAATGATCCTTCTCAATCTCTACCACGCTGCTATTTAAAAATCAATAAGATTTTTTTCTAAGTACTTATCTAATACATGTATAGGGTGAGTTCTTTCTTCATCAGATAAAAAAAGGAAAATACCTAATTGAAAGGGTTATGATTAAAGCTTATTTTCTTCAGAATGGGTAGCGAAATCAAAGTTTAAAATGCTTCTACAGAAGGGACTGGTGGAAGATTAATAATTAATGTATGGCAGCAATACAAAAATTTTGAAATGTAAATTTGATGAACAAAACGTGTCATATTATGATAAGCAGGAGCAGCAAGGGAGAATGGGTAGAGGTGGTTCTTTGGCTCAGAGACAGAATAAAAAGAAACACTGATTGGGTTTGCTAGGTTTTTCACCTTTTTGAACAATGCAAACTTTCATTCGGTCACAAGCAACTGCTAAAAAGTTCTGAGAGTGAGAAGCAAGGAGAATCTTTAACCAAAACCAATCAGGTTCACTTGTAACATCCCCAAGGATCTTGCTGTTAAAAAAAAATAAAATAAAAATAAAAAAAGAGAGAAAACTTTGCCACATCGCTTTGATTTGTGTGTTGCTGTCCAGTTCTTGCACTTTCAATTTTCTCTGCATCTCCTTTTTTCCCATTTGTACTGTCAGATTCTTTTTTAAAATCCAGTCCAATTTTCCTCTAATATTTGTGTATAATTTTTCCTCCTTTTAACTAAGCCCCTTTTGAAATGTCTCCTTTTGTGTGTCTCCAGGCAGGGGGCAGGGTCTTTGCTCTCCTCTTTGGCCCAGTTTACAGGGCTTGGGCTTCACTGGGAGCTCTCAGGAGAATTGTGCAAATTGCACCCGGGCTTCGGTTGGAAGAGCCACTCATCCCGCAGACCCCGTGCGGCGCCTGAGTGCATCAAGGCCATGTCAACCCCTTGATGCTGCCTCATGCTGTGATCTTCCTTTGCACTGTGTCATATGTCAGGATGGTTTTCCCACAATGCATTCTTTAGTTCAGTGTCAGGGAAAAAGAACAAATAATGTGCTCCTGTGGCAGCCAAACATGCTACCTGCAAGGCTGGGGAGCGGGACACATTTTCCTCCTCCGGAGTGAATTCCCTCAGCTGAAGCTGTCTTTTCCTTCCCATTATTCTCACTCTGCCTGCCCCTCCTCTGCCCTCCCCCGACTTCAGCTTCTCTGCAAAGTGCTCTCTGAGGGCTAAAGCATTCATCTGGCAGGAAAATTTGGAACTGCAGACAATCTTAGTGAATTCATTGATCAGTCTGTGTGTGCTAAATATATTTATAGAAGAAATAATGACATAAAGTAATCTATGCTGTCTGTGAAATGCTTAGTCATGAAATCTTAGGAAAATTGGAGAGGACAGTAGATTCCATGGGAATGGACCACTGAGAAATCATCTCTAAACACATGAAAATGTCTATTTTAATTAGTTTGAGTTTTTAAAAATGACTATAAAGAATGCTTCCATGTGCTATTTAAAATAACCAAATTTTGCCATCCTTAATCTGAAGTTGTCGCTGTGTTGATTATATTTAACCACCTGACTATTCAGAATTTCTCACCCATGCTGTGCTGCGGCATGTCTGGTTTTTAGAGATGTTCCTACAAATGTCATGTATCCATTTACCTTAGGTAGAAGGTAGCAAGGAAAAAAACAATTTGTAAATCCTTAGAGCATCTAAAAGGCTTAATGAAAGCATAGGACTTTGTCCTTATCTCTGGAAATTCCACAGCTTCCTCTAAATGGCCAAAACACAAAAAGATGAGATCATACAGCAGTCATATGGCAGGTGAGAAGCAGTTCTTATGCACACCTGCCGTAGGGCCTCACAGGGGAATTTGTCAGAAATGCAGGTCCAACCCTAGTCCAGTCCCTCCAGTTCAGAATCTGCATTTTAACAAGGTCTTCAAGATCTTCAGTGGCTTATTCACACATTAAAGATTCTGAAACACTGCACTGTGCTATGGTAATCAACAGGTTTTTTTAAAAGATTTAGTCCTAGTTATGACATCCAGATAGTTTGCCCTAATAGTACATACACCCACCAAAACTTTCTCAAGGGTGGTCACACAACACCCTCATGAAATGGAAAATGATATTCTTTGTATCAATAGATGAAGAAGAAGATAAGTACAAACACTATGTGCAAACATCTCTTTCCTATTTGTGGAAATATATATATATATATATGTGTGTGTGTGTATATATATATATATATAAATGTAAATGAAAATGGCCTAGCAACAAAATAGAAGCAGATCCTAAATTGTTATAGTATTAAATGGAGAATAGAGATTCCTGGTAAAGGTTAAAACAAAACAATTCAAATTTGCCGTTTGTGCTGACTGGATAATTCTAAAAGAGTTTGCATTATGATATTCTACATTGAATCATTTAGGTACTTACGCCATACATAAATTGAAAATTGTTATTTTGCCCTTCTGAATTGAGCTGCTGAATACGTCTCAGCCCAACTCTGAGAAGCTTGCTTTCTTTCCTCTCTATCTCTCTCATCACTCTTGTTGTCAAATTTTTGAATGGCCGGTGCTGTAGCATGTCTTCTCACACCAGTAAAAGTATTCTTCAAATTCTTTGAAGAATTTATCCTCCCTATGGCTCTGTTCCACCTCTGCCCTTACAAATACATGTTTACCAGTTCTACTCTAGCTTGTAACAAGATGAACTCTAGAGCAATATTTATTACAAGGCTCGTACTTGCTTATTGATACTTGTGTTTTATCATGTGTTTCTAAATGGGGAAAATCTTATTTCACTAATAATAAAGCTGAGGTCAAAAAGTTCTTCAGAAGTGCTATGTGTAAACATTTGTGAAAGACTGTTATTTCCAGCCATAGCAAGCCAGGTCCTGCTCTTCTATTTTGAGATACTACCCATGATAAATATTAAGAGAATTCTATTAATTATGTTAACTTCTTATTTTCATACCACCTTATTTTTTTCTTTTATTATCAAATAACATTTTATTTATTTAGATTAATAAACTTTATTTTGGGAATTATTTCAGATTTATAGAAGAACTGAGTAGAAATATACAGTTTCTCCTACTAACATCTTGCATTAATGTTGCGTTAAGGTTATCCTTTTGTTATAATATTTTTTCACAATTATTAATTGAATTCAATAGTTCACATCAAGGTTCACTCTTTGTGTTCTACATCCTGTGGCCCCAAACACTCATTTTTATTACATCTCTGCTATAATTATTTTTAATTTTCTTTCTACTTAATTAAGAGAAATATCTCTGAAGTTATTTCCATTGATAACCATATTATAAGAACAATGGCTATTGTTTCCTCCGGCTTTGTGTTCTTCACCACTGTAAATGCCAGCTCTTCCTGATAAAGTCATCCATTCAACCAATATTATCTGAGTACCTTAGTGTTTTTAAAGTGGTATTAGGAAGAAAAGTATCAGGACAACCCACAGCTGCATCCTGGAGACAAATTCCTTATACTGTGGTATTTGGGTCACCTAAGCAGAATTCCTCTCCTAGTATATTTATTTCCAGACTCTATAAAACACTCATCTTATCAAGATGTGGGGCAGAGGGATGATACAGAGGCCAGGAATTCACATTTTTAACAAATATTCCAGGTAATCTTTATATACACTGAAGTGTGAGAAGTGTAGTTTCTTAAGACAACTGGGAAACAAATGAGAAGAAAATATTACTGTGTTTTATAATAAACTTTTAGTTGGATGTAACATTGACACTAGCTTTTGAAAATAAGAGTAAGGCTTCAAAAATATATCTATGAGGTACATACAACTCACTCTCCTCTCTCATTAAGAACGTTTGGACAAAGTGTATGAAGAGCACTGTCCCCAAAACAGAAGACTCAAATACATGACTAATACTCTAAAATTTATACACATTGCTGGATTTGGCATTGATTCTGCTGTATCTGTATAAACCTCTTTATTGGTAATGAACAACTTTGGCTTTCTGTGTTCCTCCCCTGGTTTGATAACAGACCATAATAATGTCACTTGGCTATTCTTGAAAAACAGCTACTAAATGTTGATGATACTTACTACAGGAATATTTATGTGAGAATCCTAAAATACTTGGGGAAATGCTTCGAAGGTGCAAAGCATGGCATAACCATAAATTCTGAATAATACTGCAGCTGAGCAGAGATATAAAGTTCCATGGCTTTTGCTTTTTTGCATTGTTTTATTCATTGTTGTGTACACCTATGTGACTCCTTTTTAGCCTAACTGGACATGAAGCTCTTCCCAGCTGGTGAACTATTGAAATACACAGTGAAAAATGCCATTATTCTGGGTTTTACTTGTTTTTTGAATAAATCTTACTTACAGCGAAAAAAAACCTTAATTCAGTGTCCAGTCTGCAATGAGAACAATCAAACTATGATTCCAAGCCATTTACCTCAGAATCGTGGGAATAAAACTTCATATTTCTATCCAAAAGTAAAAATAAAAGAAAAATTAAAGTCCATCACAAGATGTGCCTGAACATAATGGCACTAGAAAAAAGTGCAAAATCCCTCTTTGGAGAAAATGTTAAAAGCTACTGAAGTTACTAAACAATGCAGATACAAGGACACCTGTGATCAATTACTTGCAAGATGGGGGTTGTATAGGAGGTCGTGGCCAGCGCCTGGCTGAAAATGCCACATTACCAAACACCATCAAGCACGAACTTTCACCTCCTACCAACCCTCCCAACATAGGCATCAAGCATGTAATGGAAGCATTTGGGCTGTTCTGTTTTCTTTGAATACTTCACTCACTGTACTTAACAGACAACTGCATGGGTGTGGTCAAGCCGCTTAGGCACAGAGTCAACCCAATCGTCAAGTTATTTTTATAGCCTCTGTGCCACTAACCTCAGCCCAAGAGACTGGCTTTTCTTGGCTTCAGTTCCATTCCAATAATGTTTATTATACCTTTTTCGCTTCTGAAGCTATTCTCCTGGATGAAAATGCAAAGCAGATGTAAATGGTTCTATTTTATCCTAGTTAGCATGCCCAAAGCAAAAGAAGCTTACTTTTGTTTACTCTTCCTTCAAAATTTTTGTAAGGTAAACAGTTACTTTTCAAGTACACTGTGCTGAGGGTTGACGCTCTCTACAAGCAGCTGCCCCAACTGATAAGACTGTATCATTGTACTATTTGTAACATGACCCTCTCTTTGTACTTGGTACCTGTCCAGAGCTCACTGGGGTCCCTTGGGCAGCCACATCTATCTCACCAGATATAATTCCTCCACCTTTTATTTATTTGAACTATGTTTTCAGTGTCCTGTAAGACTTTCCTTAGTAGAACTTCTCATAGTATATAAATTGTTACCTTCTACAGTCTTTGGTCAGAGAACCTCACTCACATTTTATCTGAGTTTTAAGAAATCTATTTTCACAATGTCCAAGTTTTATCCAACAATGTCCAGTTTTCTACTTTTTGTCATATCAAAACTCTGATCTTTTCTTATGATTGTCATATTCCTGCCTACATTTTCTTCCTCAAATGATACCGGTGGGACCTACTATGCCTCCCTGGTACACAAACACACACACACACACACACACACACACACACACACAAACACAAAGAGACTTCTTTCTCTGTGTTCTGTCATATCCCTAGACTTCCCCAAAACAAATTTTCTTGAGTAAGGACAAATATTTAGAGTCACAATCATGCAAGGAAAGGACTACTCCAGCTTCTCAATAACCATAACCTCATAAATAGAAGCTGATTTTTGCAAGACAACCAAGGAATGTATCAGATTCAATGCCAGGCTTTTCTAGATCCAACAGATGATCAAGTATTTTATATGAAGTATTTTACATCTGCTTTCCTTGGACTTGATGTTATTATTATTATCTGAATTGTAAAAGTCTATTCCATAACCTCCATGTGTTCAGGCAGGCTTCCTTCAGGTTAATAAGAACATTATAGATATAGATAGACAAAGATACACAAACACATATACAAAGAAATGTTATATGTATTTATTCATGTGTGTGATTTCTGAAGGTGTAGTCTTACACTTTCAGAAATATTTCTCTGCTTAATGCAAGCAATTGTTGATGATAAAGACTGTCTTAGTAGCTCCTTACAGTATGTGCCTCTTTGCCTGGTCAATCCAAATTCAACACTTATATTTAATAGTAATTCAGTACGAGAGAAAGAAAACACCTCTCTACTCATCCTTGAGTTTAGAGTGGTGAAAGATGAAACATTAGGCTAGTGTTCTGGTTTTGAGAGACTCAGAATGCCTATTTATTTCTCTTCTGTGGAAGTGTACTTGAGAAGTAAAACGTGAAACCCTACCCCAGCGTGAGATTAAAAGCAGAGGGAGGCTTTCCTCATAACTACAAATGATCTACACGGAGAGAACAAGTAATGATGAGTTTTTGAAAATGATAAGATTGTAGCAATCCAATGCACTGCAAGAAATTGGCAAATTGTAAAACGACCACACACCAGAAGGAGCCACAGTGAAGCTCTAATTTTACAGACACTCCAGCCTCAGCAAATGGAAGAGATACAGGCACCGGGAAGGTTTTCCTTCTTTTGGAGGCCTCCAGACCTTCTAAATCATGAGATACAGCAGGTTAGCTGTGCCGCCTGCAACCGAGAAATTAAAGGATAATGGCCGGAGGGCACAGGGCAGTTGCGCTATCTGTAAACTCATTTCTGCCGTTGCTTTAGGGATACAAATCCTGTTGGCTTTATTGAATGTGGTAACTGCCAGCTTGTTATGAACATTAACAAGGTCTGCAGAAGTGACTTCCAGCATTGACTGCATGGCTCCCTTTGGACCAAGATTACAAACTCCAGGGATCGTGCAAAGTGATATCAGTTTTTTAAAAGGGACCCTTCGTCAGCAGGTGAAAATTTGAGAGCGTCTAGAAGCTAGTAGTCATCTATTGAAAAATAAGCCCTCCGTATCTACGGACTGAATCCTGTCCAGAGTTAAAATCCTTTATTCCTTTAGATTGAAACTAAGTGCAAATGAAACCATAATCACTAAATAATGAAATGCCCGGCTGCTATATGCACTTTGTAGATCACCTGAGACCCAGTCGCAAAAGCTTTGGTTAGGTATTTGGCATTCTTGGTTATAGTCATGATAGACAGATCTTGAAACTTGCATTTTAAAAAGACTTCTTGTTCACATTATCTTTTCACTTGCCTATTCTGCCACGAGACCTACGCAAAGCTGCAATCATCCACTCCCTGCTTCTACCTATTGTACCTTCCCGCTGTCTGATGTACTGTTTCTAATTGTGCGTCCATGGTTGGCATCTTGATTTCTCCTTCACACTTCAGCCTGTATCCCTAGCAGGGCTGTGATTTTCCAGGCTGCCCCTAGCTCTGCAGGAAATTCTTCCATGCCTGAAGATGAGAGACCAATACACGATCTCTATAAACTGAATGATCACTGTGTCCCCTTTTCTACCATTATCAAGTAGCTTAAAATCTTCACACTTATTATTTTCCAAATGTTCGTATTGCTTTCTACCCCCTTTAGCTTTTGTTCAAGACAAGAAGCAATTTGTTTAAACCTTGAAGATGGTAAATTACAACCTGAGCTTTGACTAAACTTCAAAACTGAATGTGGTTGTTTTCTCAATAGTAGCACATGATATTCTTGGCTTTCACTGACTCATTTATTCAACAGACATTTATTCCTTCCACTTTCTGACTTTTTACATTATAAAATATCTTGTCCAAAAGAGCTTTGTTAAGATTGATGAGTCATCGCTGATGCTTTCCATTCTTCCATTGATTTCAATGTAAACATTTCCAAACTGTTTTTATTTTCATTGATTTTTGCACATTTTGGAGTTTTCTCTTTTTATTCATTCTAAGTGGTGGATTTTTATCCCTCAGTATGCCTATATTTAAATATTTCTTGTATTTGTCATATATACCTCTCCTTTGCAAAATAATTATAACAGAGTATAATTATGTCTTAATCATTTCATCCATTTTGTTCAATGATCCCTTTCCTAAGTGAAATTACATCTCATGTTAACACCCTTATCAAATGCTGGTTTTCAAAGAACATGCTACACAGGCTTGCTGAACATTTCCTACCACTTGTCTTTTCCAGCATTCTTACGGTGGATGATTTACAAAACCCTGATAGCATTTCAGCCCAGAAACTGTATTGTAGACATGTTGCAGGCAAAAAAGAATTGTGAAACTCATGTGTTTTCCAATAGAGAAACTGGTGACTTTTAAAGATACATTAAATGGTTCGCCTTTTAAACATCAGCATTTAAAGGTGTATTTGAATTGAGTTTTTGAAATATTGATAATGCTTGCTCTTCTAATGACTTCTTTTTATTTTCAGATATTTTATTAATAAGAAAATTCATTTAGTGAATTCAGTAAAATTAATATGCAATCCATACTCTAGCTTTACTTTTGGCTTTTATTTTATCACCTCAAATTATCCTTTTAAGAAATAGAGTATAAACCAATGAATAGAATAATATCTTTATTAGCAATATTTATTTTTAAGCTCTTAAGTACTGGGCACTCTGAGCTTTACATGGATCACCTCCTTTAATCTTCAGACAAAATGATGTTGGTCCTATTATTATCCTCATTTTACAGATGAGCTAACAGGTTTTTAAAAAGGTTAAATGACTTCACAAAGTCACACAACCATTGTGATTATAGCATCAATAATAAGTGACCTCATTTGAACCTACAGGCTGATGAGGTCTGTGAACTTTTGGGTTATATAAGTTAAATAGCATTTCTAAGGGTCATAATGGGAAAATCAGAATCTATTACCTTAAAATCATAGAATATGAGAAACTCATGTGGTGTGCATACCTTAGGATCTGACACAGTGCGTGTAATGTGCCCGGGTGAGCTTCTGTGAGATAACACAATGAATGGGATAGATGAGAACTAAATCACTCTTGATCTCAATCTACAGTCCATTGACACCACCTGGCTGCTGTATGATCATTTTAGAACATAACCAAAGTGTTTTCTAATAAAAAGATTACAAGTAAAAAAACAGGCTGACCATAGCTGGCAAGCCACAATCAGCAAACATTACGTTCTGTGTCACAAATGAATCACAAAATTGTCAGCTATATGTATTATGTATCTGCATTTATATACAATATATATAAAATTATTAGTTTTTATGTCTTCAAAGAACATTAGCTATTTATATCCTATTATCATGGGATGTGTGTTTTTCTCTTTTAGTGCAAACTCCTTTATTCAACATGATTTAATGTAAAATTTTTGATAATTCTACACTGTGGGAAGTCATTACTTATATCTCAGGAATTATCAAAGAATTCAAAAGCAGTAAACATCAAAGCCAAGAATCAGTTTAGTGTCTTTCTTTATATTCTGAAGGGACTGAGCTTCAAGCTTGTGATAGAGATTGATAACATCATTCTCTCAATGAACCACAATTATGCCAATTAGTGGAAAATCAGGTAACAAGATGCTAATAGTGGATATTTTATTATTATTTATATACACAGTAGATGTAATACATATATATGTGTTTATATACATATAATAAATGTAATATATATAAACATATATATATTTCCACAAATAAAATGGAGTAGTTTAAGCTCCATTTCTCAGGAAACAGCACAAAAATTCACATTATTCGTAGCCCAGTTGCCCATAAAACTTTCCACAGCTGAATGATATCTGAGATCTGTCTGTCTTTGTTTCAATTTACTTGCACATCCATAAGCCCCTTTCCATTCTCCAGCTAGAACACCAGAAGCCTGGTTCCTAGTAGTTTTCATAGGAGTTGAGTGCTTAATTTCCTGAGTGTTGCATAAAAAGCAGGTCCTTATCCTGTATGCTGGTCTCCAAAAGCATAACGCAAAAAGAAATAAACACTGATTTTTATATGGAATCCTTCATATCCAAATTATCCCAAAGAGCTTTACAAACAAAGAATCCAGCACTGGTAGTACAGAGACGGCGTAAACAAATGTGGCAGTCGTGGAGTGTTCAGCAATAACTCATAGAGAGGCCAACTTGAGATGTCAAAAAGTATATTTCTGCCCCAGTATTTCTTCTCAAAACAGAGTGTCTGCCTATGAAACTTGTTGTCAATCCACACATTTAATGCAAGATAAGTGAAAATCCCTTATTACAGGATTGTTCAGGGGCTTGCACAAGCGCTTCCAAAGGAGAAACATGGTGTACCAACATTAAATCAATTTAGTCAGTACCAGGTTACCAGAGACAAGTGTTATTGATTGCTGCTGGGTAGGGTTTGGGTATTACCCATCACACTTAACCGTCTTTATTGTTTCCACCCCACCTAGACTTAGAAACTACCAAGGTGTGTGTACTTGAGAACTTGGGTCACACTCAGCATATTTTTTCCCTCATTTTCCTGTTATTCACTTCATTTCATGAAGTGTGTACATAGCTTCCTCATCGCATTAACTGTTTTATAAGAAAATGTGTATGTACCAGGGATAGCTAATAGCTCAGTGGCACAGCCCCTGCCTGGCTAAGCATGAGGTCCTGGCTTCGATTCCCAGTACCCAAAAAATAAATAAATAACTCACTAGATGAAGGAAGGGGGATGGTACTTTTGTAAATGTTAGTAGGGAAAAAAGAGCTGTTGCAACAACCCATATGGTCAGTAAATCCAGATACTTCTCATCTAATTTTCTGGGAGCTCCTTTGGATCCAGAGCAAACTGCTTCTGATGGAACTGTATGAAAAGCACAATTTCAAATTCTTGGCTATTGCCCTCGGGAGCTCCTGCAAAGCATATGTTAGCAGCAACAGCTGTTCATCGTCCTCTTTAAAAAAAAAAAAAAAGGCCAATACTGGCAGGAATGTCCCTATCGGCTTGACAGTTCACAGGAAGGGAAGAAGGACAATTTTTCTTCTCTTGGGTTTTGCAAACAATCCTTAGATCACTGGGGTCTTGGATCACCTCCTACCAATGCTTATACACATGAAGCATTTTTAAGATCGGAAATTGACAGGGACTCAGAGCAGTAAGATAAACTATCCCAGGCTCCCTAGAACATTGATCAAATGTCCCCTCTGCTCATTGTGTCTTACTCTCCTCTGTAGGGGAGGGTATCTGAGGGGTCATCTGCATCTACTGGAGCACTGGGCTATGCTAACTCACCCATCTGTCCCCTACCCCCAGTTCTTTCAAGGTTCCAGAAGCTCAGAGTTTAATTCATTTTGGCTTTAATTGCCCCCTAAGCTTCCTTTCCCCTTCTCTGGACTGATGCTTCCATTCTCTTATCTGTGTTCATGGCTTAGACAGACCCATAGCCATCAAGAAACTCATCCATGGGCTTAAATCTTACCATATTCTCCTGATTAAGGGGATCATATTTTGTCCTCTTAATAAACTTTATGTTAGGGGTACATCTCAAATGTTTAATATAGCAGAGGTGCTTCTGGAGCTAGACTGCCAAGTCTCAAATACCATTCATGCTCCCCCAAGTCCTCAGCTTGTGAAGTTCTGTGTAATTCTCACCATGATTCATTCCTTCTGAAATAATGACTGTCTATCCCATGTGTTTTATTTAAATTTGGATTAACTGAATCAATTTATGTAAAGTGCATTTAGCACATACAAGCACTATTATATGTTAGTTATTTTGTTCTCTACTAGCACTGAAATAGTTCACTTATGCTACCAACTGCAACAGAGGTATTGCTAACATACGCACACTCATTTCTTGCCCTCTGCATTGGTTGGCTTTCCAGTTGCTGCGATAAATTACCTGACATCCACAATATAACGAAGGAGAGATATACTGTAGCTTGAGGATTCAGAGGTTTGGTCCATGGTCACTCAGGTCCAAAGCAGGAACATCATGCTGGAAAGGTACAATGGGAAAAAATGTTTAGTTCTTAGTGACTGGGGAGCAGAGCAAGGGAAGAGTGACAGAGAAGAAGAGATCAAGGACCAGATATAGCATTGTCTTGGTTACTTTTCTTTTGTTGCTGGGACAAAACACTTGATGCCCAAAATTAAGGAAGGAAAGGTTTATTTTGCTTACAGTTTGTGGAGGTTTTAGTCCATGCTTGGCAGGCTACAAGGCAGAGTGGCACATGGCAGAGGGCTACAGCTCATGGTGACAGAACACAGCAAAAGCAACAAGTACAAAAGGGAGAAATGACGGCAAGCAGCCTCTTTCTCTCCCTTACATATGCAAACTATCCACCCCAGGGCGGGTGTAGCTCTCACACCCATAATCAGTCAAACTCTAGAAGCCTGCCCCATGGCCACATGAGGCTTTGGGGGGACACCCAGACACAAACCATAACAAGCATCCAAGATCACAATTCCATGACCCATGCAGGCATACCCAGAAGTGTCCTTTACTAGTCTCCTAGGCAGCTCCCAAGCCAAGCGAGTTGACAAAGTCAGCCACCACAAAGTCCAGTTGGCTGTTCTGATCAGAAAGTAGATTTCCTCTGTGTGGTGACTCAGTCACCCAATCACCTTCCATCTTCTGATTCCGACATTCTGTAGAGTCTTGAAGTCCGCTGTCAGATCATCTGGCCAGCAGACCCAGAAGAGAGCAAGAAGGAACAAGGATATTATGAAGGCAGTGGGTATGGGCCTAGCTTGAACCAGCTAGACTCAACTCCCTCACACAACCCATTGGCTGGCACATAGCCACATCTGACTAAGGGGAGCTTTAAACCAGTGTGTCCCCAAGAGGAAGAAGGGTTTCTGCCACAACTACTTCACAGCCTTCCAGGGAAACTGTTCCCGAATAAACCTCAGGCCTGCTTGAAGAGAGAAACAAGTTAGACCCGACTTAACTCATTTTGTGCTATCAACTGTCAACATGGTCTCTTATCAGGCACAGCCTGTCTTTTCTCCAGTTTCTTTGTCCTTACCTGCATGAGGCATGGAAGTCTTCCAGCTGGATGGTCACAAGGCTAGAGAGCCAGGAGGCTTTCCAGCTTGTTTGTGTGTTTGTCATTGGGAATTCTACAAAACAAGGAATCTGTAAATGAAGTCTGATCTGTCTCTTTGAGGCTGAATTTTCCTAACCTCCCAAATCACAGCCCTGTCTTTGGCCAAATATTCTTGTCACATACTCTCTTAAGCTCTATGTTGGAGAGTCCAGTGACATTCTGGCGACCTCTACTCTGTCAGACCAGAATGTAAACATCTCCTTGTGGGCAAGGACTCCCTCTCTTTCTCCCTGGGTCATGAGCTCCTGATACCCAAGTACTGTCTTTCTATCTTGAGATATTTTTTAAGTATATTGTATAAAATATTTCCTAGGGTTGGGGATATAGTTCAGTAGAAGAGCATTTGCCTAGAAGCACAAGGCCCTGAGTTTGAGCTCCAGCATGAGAGAAAGAGAGAGAGAGAGAGAGAGAGAGAGAGAGAGAGAGAGAGAGAGAGAGAGATCCTATGCAAAAACCTTTTCAGAGGTTAATGGTTTTACACTCAAAAAAACAAAGAATGAAATTTGCATATCTCTGTCCAAACCCCAAGGTTCAGTTATGAGTATGAATATAAAGACTTTTTCTTTGCCACCTCCCAAACTGGCCCTGATCTGATGCTTACTTTTGGCAGGATTTTCTGCTACCCAAAATCTTCTCAAATCACTAAAGACCCAAAAGTCTTGGCTCTGATACTACGTAGGATATTGGCTTAGTTCATCCTTCTTCCTGTAGCTGCTCCATTTAGCAAATATAATGTAGGGGCTAAGAGTACAAATCTGGTAGTCAGATTGCTAAATCCAAATTTTTGTTCTGTCAGTTACTCTGACATGTGTGTGACCCTCAGTCAGTTAGTCTTTATATGCCTCTGCTTCCTCTCATAGATAATAGGAATAACAATAATATGTATCTCCTGGGACTGGTATAAACATCGTGAGTTAATAGAGGGGGTAGAACGGGTGTGGTACATGGTATTTGCTGACACAGTTGTAAGCTAGGGTGCACCATTGTTCACTACGCAGCAGATACAGTTTCACCTTCAGCAAAAATTGCCACCTCTGAGCTATAAATTGATATGCTGGGCATATGGATCCCTTCATTGCTCAAGGAAGCTGGACAAGTTTTCAGTTATCTGCTGCTTGAGCAAACTCAGTACTTTATCTTAAATTGCTGTATACAAATATCCTTTGTCTAGATGCCATGTTTTGATAAAGCAGGATAATACTGCCATGCAAGTTTATCCAGAGACCCCAAAGGCCACCTTATTCCATTGAAATTAAAACAGTAACAATAACAACCTAGGTTATACTCAACCCAATTTTCTACCACGTTAAGGCCAATAACTTCTGACCCATGTTTCTTAAAAATCCCCCATAAGGCATAGCATCACATTTGAAGACAATACCAGAAGATGCCAGAATTTCTTAAGCACTGACCTGAAAAATCTCTACAAGTGGTTCTTGAACCAGAAATTATGGATACCATCAGACATGAGGAGATTTTTTTTCATTTTAAGGTACCAGAATTCACCCTAAGTCTAGCTGTGATTCCCATGGGAACATCCACTACTCACTCTACTATGGTTAAAAGAGTGTGCTTTGCCCAACCCTGGAATCTGTGGCTAAATGGCACCACTGAGCTCCCACTGACCATGTCTTTCAAATCCCCAGGCCTGACTCCTCTGTCATTCACAGGAGAGATAAATTCAAAGAATGGTTCTCTAAAACCTAGGCCTTAAGCATCAAAAACAAAACCAAAGAAAGTGTAGAGTCAAATTGTCCACATCTGTGAGCTTGAAAACATTAATATTAACACTAGATTTTATATAACAAATTCAAACATTTCACCAGACACTCAAATGTCATCCAAGCATCAGGTCAAAGCAAATTTTGACTTCTTTCAGATCTCCTTAAATCAAGACTTCAACCAGCCATCCCACAAGAAAATGCATCATTAGTACAGTACTTGTGCATCAAGTCCATTATTTAAAAAATCATCTAAAATGATAGTCATAGTGCTTTGTTTTTTATAACAGTTTCCCACTTCAATGATGCATTCATGTGTTTTGACCATAGAACAAATTTCAAAAATCCATTTCATCTCATTTTTCTTTATTTTCACACCACCACCCCCCTATGCTAGTTCTTCAGGGCTGTTATAGGACTTCATTTGGGAGGGGACCATGTTGGAACCCTTTCTAGAGTCCAAAAACCAAAGGAAACTTTTTCCTCATACTTTACATGATCTATGTAAGAACAAAGATGGTACTTCCTGAGCTCTGACTGTGTGCCAAGACAGTGCCTGTACTGGGTACACTCACTTCCTCATTAGAAGGGAAAACCTTCTTTCACTCAAGGAGATTACACTTTTATAATCAAGTTCCCTGAAACTTCCTTGAAATCCTGTCTTTGTTCATTTTCTGTTGCTTTGAGGAATACCTGAAATGAGGTAATCTATACAAAGAACTCACAGCTCTGAAGGTGGAAAGTCCTAGGCCATAAAATGAATGCATGTCACCAGTTTATCTTCTAGGATTTTATATGAGAATTTTCAATCAACTCCACCATATAATTTATCTAATACTTTTTGTTTTCAACCTTTGTAGTTCTCGGGAAATGTGTTTTAAATAATCATTCTAATAATTTAACGAATGCAGTATTTTATGTCTGAGAGAAATTTAGTTGCCAATTTCACGTAAGCACACCTAATGTTCAGTAATGCTGTGTTACTATGAGTAAATCAGAAATATTTCATATGTCTGCTTTGATTTATCTCTTTTGATATTTTAAATTCTCCTTATCCCTTTGAAAGTTACCTTTTAAAGTCATTCTTTACAGACTTATTTAAATAAAACCATTATAATATTTACACACTACTGCTATATGCATGAATGTAATGTTTTCATCAAACAATAATTGACAGCAAAATTCATTTCATTAGTTTTCATAATGGAATATTTACCAATATTTACAAACTTTTATGATTTTTTACCAATATTTACAAACTTTTATGATTTTAGCAAAAATATTTATATTTCCATTTTTGTGGATCAAAACAATGTAATGTTAGAATTTTCATGTGATTCAAGCTAATACAAGCATATGCTCTGGCCTTAAATTATAGTATCTAACTTTTTAAATCTAATAAACATGATTCCTGGGAGGCTCCATGGGATAGCAGAAAGTATAAGTGGGGAAAGTGGTCAAACATGGTCTTGAATGTTGATTTTGCCTCTGTTCTAGTTCTTTGACAATGTAAAAATTCTTATCTTCACTGAGCCTTAAAACCTTACCTTAAAAAAAAAAAAGCTAACCTCACCTATCAAATAGCAATTAGTACCTGGAAGGTTACCTTGAGAATTAAATAAGAAAACACATATAAAGTACCAAATAAGCACCAAGCCAGCCTGACACTGTAGAGACATTCAACAAATATTTGGTTCTTTCTCTTTTTTTCTTCTTCAACCTAACTAGAAATCTAATTGGCTCTAAAAATAGTTGTCTGAAGGGCAATTGACAAATTGATCAAATAAGCGCCACTAATTTGCTGTATGAATTAGGTGTGTGTGTGTGTGTGTGTGTGTGTGTGTGTATGTGTGTGTGTGTGTCTGTGGTAAGATGAGCTGCACTTGATCTATCTTGCTGGCAAAAGCTGTTCTTATTAAATGCCTCCCATTTATTTTTATCTCAAGCATACATTCAGGGAAACTTTCATTTTTTGTTACAAAAAGATTGTTTGATGAATTATTAATCACTAGCAAATTCATTAGATCATGTCAGGGTTAGCAACCCAGTGCCTTTAAAATATATTAGCTACTTGAGTTTTACTACTATGACACTGACTGTCAGAGAAAATTGGGGACTTTTTCTCTTCTAAATTATTTCTTTATTGTGCATTTTGGGGAACTAATGGGCAGTGAATTTCAGTCTTTTCTCAACTGGAATTTTACTTTAAGACATCCACTATGAATTTGTATCACGTCTGCAGTGATTTTGAAAATCTGTGATTCCAGAAAAAAAATGGTATTTTAAATTATTTCTACTTTTCCAAAATTGCTTTCAAAGAAGGCACAATGAAAAGAGTAGCAATTTTTAACATACCAGTGTTCACAGGGCCAAATGCTTTGTTTGCAGCTTTGTATTCTTTGTTTTTTTTTAAAAAAAAAATTTCTGTCCAGTTTCATTTCTGAGTTTTTCTGAAACCTTACCAAGTTTTTGGTGTGGGCTTCAGTGCTTTATACAGTCTTGTTTTATTCTTTGATCTCCTGCTCTAGTCCTCCAGAATCAAAGTGAACTTCATAACTAAATCCTCTTCACTTTCTGCCTTTCAATGGATGAGAAACTAGAGGCATTTAAAATCTAAGAGAAAAGATATTCACAGCTCTTATACCTTAATTGATCGAGTTTTAAATTATAGTTACTGTATAAAAAAACACATTATTCTACAGACATCTATTTCAACTATTTAGGGCTATTTTCTTCTTTATGACAAAGATTAGAGTGTTATTTCATTTATCCCCAGTTATGTTCAATAGTAGCAGTTGAGATGATTTTTATATAAAACATAGAATTATGCTACCTAGCCTTAGACCTCCCATTGCATTTAAATAAAGCCGAAGTCTCTTACTATGTGTTCATAGTCCTTAAGCAGCCCAGCAGCTAAATTCTCACATATGAAAGGAGACTCTCATTGTATAAGTCCTGAATGCAAGGACCTAAGCATTTCTTTTCCATCCCCTGACAGTAGCATAGACACCCTCAACGTGTTTGTCCAGTTGGATCCCTGCCCAGGAGACCCGAGACTAGTGAGAAAACCATAAACCTGCAAAGATAGTTCACAACAATTAGTAGCATTAACTATCCAGTGGAGATTCAAACACCAGCAGTATCCTGAAGATATCACTTCTTCTTTTACCATCCCTTAATTCTTGATCATTTTCCAAGGCTATTTCTCTATGATTCCTGTTAATTATGCCTGTTATGCTCTATCCCTTCTTTGTAGGATAGCCACCACAGCTAGTTTAGTCTACTTTGTGCTGCTGAAACAAAATGCCATGGACCAGGTAATTTATAAAGAACAGGCTTTTATTTCTGACAGTCCTGAAGGCTGGGAAGTTCAAAATCAAGTTGCTGGCACCTGATACAGCATTCTAGTTATGTTCTCACATAATGGAAAGTGGAAGAGCAAGAGAGTGAACCAACTCCTACAATCCTTTATACAGCAGAACAATCTACTATGAAGGCTGAGGCCCTATGACCTAAACACCTCTCCAAAAGCTCCATTCCCAAAACAATTGCACTGGGGATTAACTTTCTGGTGTATCAGTGTGGGGGGTGGGTGGAGACAAGTTCGCACATAGCTGAGACTTCCATTTGCAGCCAAGAACCAGACTGGCAAGTAGCCTATGAAGTCTCAGAATTATCAAATTTCCCACCATGTTGATGGTTTTCTAATTTCACCAGTTTGCTTTCAGTTCCTTAAGCACTTGATTTTTTTTTCTTACTTTGTAAATTCTTAGCATGTAGATTAGTCCATTACTCAGCAATTTTTAATTGTTGAGAGCACACAATGAACTATACATTATTTACATCATAAATGAAGAAAGGCTACAATTTTATAAGCACTACCATTACAACCTACATTGCAGGCAAAGGCAATGAAGTTTAACTATGAAGAAGATGTAAATATCTTACTTTGTGTATATTTTCTTACCACATGTTGGTAAGCATAATCCTCAAGCAGCAAGATAAATTATTGGAAGAGTCAGGCTTCAAAACATGAATAAAAGGAGACTGGAAGCTTAGAGATATTTGAAATTATAGAATTCAGAATATATGAATTCATCTGACTGTTATAAACTTTATACCAAAGAACATTTTCTTGATATTTATTTTAAAGCCAAGAAAACAAAAGACTGATGTCTCAAAAGTCTCTAGCTTGTCTATAGCAGTAAGCTTAAAAAGAATTCTGCTGGTTTTTGTTAAAGCAATACTGTTACAAGATTCTTACACCTTCCCCTATGCTTGGGGACATTAAAATGAATATCTTTCACACTATAAATTGAAAATCCTGAGACTTGGGGGACACTGAATTAATCTGTGCTGAAGAAGCAAGTAAAGATGACAGCAGAGATTGAAAGATCCCCTTGGCTTCCTTGCGACCCCTGTGTGGTAGATGTATATCATAGCTATGATATGTATATTATAGATGTACTCTGAGACTTTAGCATAGGGCCTTCTGAAAAAGGCACAAGAGTAACAGGCAATAGGCATGCTAAAGAGCATGATCCTTGGGCACAGTGCCGTTTGGGGGGATAGAATATTCTTTCCTTCCCTCCTTGGAGCAGCAAGAAGTGCCTCTGTACTTCGTCAATTCCACTTCACATTATTATGCTCTTCACCCCCTTCATTAAAGCACTGGCATGCAAGTGATCATCCCTAATAATAGGCTCTCCACTACTAGAAGTGGGCCTTTTTCATTTTTCACCAAATTATGAAATAGCTTCCCATTATAACTTATGTTCTGTATACTCCAGCCAAGACTTTTTTTCTCATCTTAAAATGCTCTGCTTTAAATGGGCCTCTAATGTATAATTTTATTGTTTGAGCATTTCATTTTCTTTTTGATTTATGTTTCTTTATAGCTGGTTAGACAGCTCTTTGTGATCTTTTGATGAAAGATTCTACATAAATAAAACTGACTGAGAAGAAGGACCTTGCTGGTAGCATTGGCAAGTGCTCTCTGCACTCTACAAACTTAAGTTCAAGATATGAATCTCCTGTGAGAGATTCGAAGGCTGTTCTCACATTACTTGCTTCCAGTTCTTACTTTTAATATTCAGATTAAAGTTAGTAATTTTATCCTATGCTGGATTTAAGTGGCTGTAAAAGAGTGAAGAGTTTTAGATTTTTTTTTTCACCAAAATGTAGCTGCAAAGGCTAGAGTAGTAAATAATTACAGTATAGTGATTAGGTCAACTGAATTCAACACCACTTAGCCATTAAATTTTCAATTTACAAAACAACAACAAATATTTGGTATATAACAAACAATCAAACAAGTGCCAAGTTATCTTAAAACTTTTGATATTTTTATTTCCAAAAATCTTTCCAATAGATTTCCTCAGGATTTTCCTATTTGCATCTTGCATTTATTGAATCCCAGGGAATAAAATAGTTTTAATTGTTAATGAACCACAGATGTGACCTAAAAGAATCATTTTTCTTCATTATATTTTCAAATGTTTAGGAATGCCTTGATAATTGATTATTTCATCTTTCAACAGGATTTGCCATACTTAATGCAGAGACCTGAAATTTTGTAGTGAGTATTGGAAAAAAGTCTGTGCTTCTACTTAAACATTCTTTTCCCTCTTTTTCTTTCTTATAAATATTAACTTTAAATTGCAAATAATAATCACTGCTATTATTAACAATACTTTTTGAAGAATTAACAATAAGATAAATTATAAGGATATTTATTGCTCACAAATATAGGTGGTTAGGAGCCACTCAACTCCTTCCCACAATGACAGCAATAGCAAACACCTACTGAGCTTGTGCAGTGTGCTGGGTGTTTGTGCTTAGTGGTTCACAATCATTGCCTCATTTCCATCAGTCAGACAAATCTGTGACATGAATACCATAGGGACTCAGCTCAAAGAGTCAAATAAGGGGGCTGGGGATTTAGCTCAGTGGCACAGCGCCTGCCTGACAAAAGCAAGGTCGTGATTTCGATTCCTGGTACCAGAAAAAAATCAAAAAAAGAATCAAATAGGTTGAAAGCAGAGCTGGAAAATACTGTGATTGCAGTTTAGGATACACGGAGTATGACATGTTGGAGTCCTTCTAAGATGTTCAGCAGAGAGTTCAGGAGCTCAAGAGATAGATTTAACCTGGGAGACATAAATCCAGGAGTTGTCTGTTCCTGAACCAAGAGCAGGAGTAAGACCTAGAGCAAGTGAGAAGCCTTGAGAACATCTACAGTTAGTGACTGGAAAGGAAGGGGACAGAACAGCTCAGATAAGGAGAATAACCAAGCAAACGAATGACATCACATGTTTACTCACCAACAAGACTTGTATGTCTTGTTGTATGTCATGTGCCAAGCACTACATCACCCACTGGGATGAGAAAGAAAGGCAAGGAGAGTAAACAAATAATATCTGGTTAAGCAACAAGAAGGCATGCTGTGAAATGGGGACAAAAACATTGACAAGAAGGGACCAGAACTGGGATCAAGCCAGTCACTACAGTTCTCTATCCTGCCCAGTTAAATCTCTTCTGCTTTAGGACTGAGGGTGAAGACTGCAGGTTAAGAATACAACCAAAGTTCCCACAGTGACATCTGTTTTGAGAAAAGATCAGACCTTTTTCATTAATTGACATTTTTACTCCTCACTTTTGTTTATATCTCAAGAATAAGAATACAGGGGAGTTGTCTTGCAATTGCAAAAAGTCAAGAAGATAGGGAAGGAGTAATTCAGATATTTGAAGAGAGTTGCCATTTAAACAGAACTTTTGCTTATGTATTAATGTTTACTTTTCACAATAATGCTATGAGACAGATATCATCGCTACAGATATTATTCTACTGATAAAGAAATTAGACAGCATAAGAGAAACTATGGACTAGCCCCTTCACACAATCATAGGATGAATGAGAGCTAGAGATAGGATTAGAATGGGTCATCTGATTCCCGGCCCTACTTTCTGACCCAACACTGACACAGCTGACCCAGTGAGGACTGGAAGGCTCAGGAGGCCAGTGTTGCCATGGAATGCAATGGAAAGGGCTTTATAGCTTAAAAAGCCTAGATTCTGATGGGACACAGGTCAGATATTAAAAATTGGGAAGAAATACTTGAAAAGGAAAAAGTAGGTTATCCCATAATCAGGCTTGATACAGATACTAGGAGAGGAAGCTGAGATGGATCAACATGATAAAATCCATAGATGAGTTTAGGGTCTGAAAGCACAAGAGGCCAGTGCCCAAGTAAATTGAAGAGTAGGCTGTCTCCAGGCAGAGAAAGGTTTCAGTAACCTCACAGAGCATCCTACAGTCTCCAGGCAAACAACATTCACTGTTTTATATATCTTACATTCCTGGATTGCTAGGGTTAGGTTCAGCCTACAAAGTTTCAGGGTTCTTAGCAGAGGTAAAACATCGCCTTACCATCTGGAGGTCTGGGTTAGATATGAAGTCAAAGAGCTGATTACAAGGACAAAGGGACAATGCTGCATCATGAAGGGAGAGAGAGAGACAAACACAGAGACAGAGACAGAGACAGAGAGTCCCTGGCTGTGAAGAAGCCCAAGAATGATAAATAACAGTGGTGAATAGCTGAGGAAAAGCTGAAGATGGAGCTAAGAACCATGCAGAAAATATACGAGGAGGGGGGAAAAAGGTGAGAAAAAGTGCAGGAATTCATGATTGGAGTAAGGCTTTTCAGGACAGAAGAACAGAAGAAAAATAGTCAACAGCAGTCAGAGTGAGAGGTTATGGATTTAAAATGAAGAGCAAAGCAGAAACATCAGATAAAATGGCCCTAAAAGCAAGGCCACCAAGACCAACCATAACACCAAGAGTAAGCAGAGCACAAATGCAGTCTGATGGGGGAAAGGAAGTGGGCCGGAAGCAAAAGAAAGACTAGAAATAGGTGGGAAGAGTGTGTATACCTGCAAATGGCGACAGAGATGAGAAGTCAGGTTCGCGTCAGGAAGAATCAAAATGGGAAAGGACGTTAGAAAAGAAGCCCTAGGGAAAGAAAAGGGGATTCTGCGCTAAATAAATGGAAACAGATAAAATAGAACATGTTGGATTAATAGAGGAGAGGTAAAAATAATGATGTATAGGTCCTCAAAGTTACAGAGACAACAAGTCAGACAAGACGTGATATTGGCTTTCCATGAGGATATGGTGTATGAGAAGATGTGGTAGATGGAAAAGTATTGTAGTTGTGTGCGGGGGGAAAAAAAAGTACACACACACACACACACACACACACGCACATATGCACATAAACGTATGCTAATTCACACAAGCATAGATTTCATTTTCCTCATGTGTAGAAATATTAATATCAGAAACTCAGTCAGTAGTTCATGAAAATACTCTGAATTTTCTTTTATTCAGTGGATCGAATACACACAACTACTGTATATTGGTTATCCATTAAAAAGCAAAGGAAAATTATTCAACTATGCATTACAGCAAACTTCCCAACAAAGTAAATAATGGTTTAAAATCCAGTTTGGCTGGGCTTGGTGGTGCACATCTGTAACCCCAGCACTTGGGAGGTAGAAGCAGGAGGACTGATGCAAGTTCAGGGCCAGCGTGCGCTACAAAGAGAGTTCAAGCCATCCTGAACTACATAGTAAAACCCTGTCTCAAAAATACAAAATTTTTTTCCATTCCTTCTTTCATTTTTTTCTCTTTTCCCTCATCCCAGTTGTTCCTTCCCTTCGAGCAATATCTTTCCCTTTCACAGTATCTATTGTACCATTCAGGTTTTATTTACTCTTTCAGGTTCTTCCTCTAGGGAAACAATATAATGTTTACACATGTGGGTCTGATTTATTTCACTTATGAGTATGGTCTCTACTTCCATCCATTTATCTAAATGTATATGTATATACAAGGATAGCTGGGATAATTGCACTGCTGATGTCTATTGATTTATTGAAAGGAACAGTTAATACTTAAAGTTTTTTGACCAATTTTGCATGCTTACACCTGGTAATCTGAGCAACTAATTTGAATATAACCATATGCAATATAACAACCATTTTTGAATTCCTACCATCTTGTTCAGTGAAGTTCTGTATTGTTTCTAATGTTTTATTTTATTATTTTTTATTCCATTTAATTGTTTGATCAATCTTGCATTCTTATATCTGGTAATCTGAGCAACTTCACTGAAGATAACCGTACATAATGTAACAACTCTTGTTAATTTCTTATCATCTTGTTTTGAAATTCTGTATTGTTTTTATTGTTTTTGTTTTTGTTATTTTGTTAGTTTTTTCCTCCTTAAAATAAAAAACACAAAATGAAATGAAATGAAATCCAGTTCATTATTATATCCCTACATTAAACTTCCAGTCACAGCTCTTTCCATGTGAGGGCCACTCAAGAAAAGAAATAACTCAACGAATACCACCTTCATTTTGATACTTCTTACCTATGATTGGAGGTCTAGAATGCTATTTCTTAATAGCACTGTGAGTAAAACATTGTGATTTATGAATAAAATAGGGGGCATAAGACAGATGTTGGCCAAAGGGCACAAAGCTTCAATTATACAGGGTGAATAAATTCTAGAGATATAATGCACAGAATGTGGACTATTCTTATTAAACTGTATATATTTGCAATTTGCTAAGAGAAATTGATAATAATGTGAACACATGGACATTTTCATTAGCCTGAAATATTCTGTTTGCTGTGTATATAATATCAAAATATCACACCATAAACCTTCAGTATATACAATTTTTATTTTTAAAAATTTTAAGTAATATAATCCCCCCAATTAAGTCAACTTTATATAAATACCCTGGAGGAAAATGGAAAATTTTTAAATGTCTAAATTCTAATAATGCCTACAAAAGATATTGTACACAAAATGAGATTGCAAAACTATAAATGTTATACTGATAACTGGCTTTCTGTACATTTTAAAAGTATGCAACTTCTCATCTTTCCAAGATTGATCACTTTTAAACCATTTTCGTTTTTCTTTAGTTTTTAGTTATCAGCATTATTACTATAAAAAACTGAAAACTATAAACATATTATTGAATAATTGAGTGACCCCAACAACAGTAATGAACATATTAAAGAAAAGTTCTTGTAAATTAAAAACATTGTCTCAGCTACTTTCCCATCACTGGGACACAACACCTGACACCTTGTAAAGAGGTTTACTCTGGCTCATACTTTGTGTCCGTGATCAGCTGGCTCAAAGACGGAAACTATAGGGTTTTAGGGCCTGAGCAGAAGACAACTGCTCATCCCATGCCAGCCAGAATGCAGAGAGAGAAGGGAGGCACGGGGGATCAGAAGACAACCCTCCGGGTCATGCCCCAGTGAACAGCCTTCTCTGACCGGACCTACAAACAGCAGCAACAGCTTGGAGCTAATTAATGCCTAATCCACTGACAAGTACAGTGCCCCATGATCCAGTGGCCTGTCAAATACATGAGGCTTCTAGGAGCCATTTTAGATCTAAATCATCATAAACACCATAACATTTTAAGTCAGAATTTCAATAAAGAAGGGGCAAAAACCCTCTGTAGAAGTTATATAGCAATCTAATCTGAGGCATTTTAAAAATATGTATCTTTTCTATTTGGAATGGAATGTTCTATGTGGATATGTTCAAATTGATAAAATTTTTGTCCTGTTCATATATGGTCTAAAACCGTTATAATACAACATTATTTAAATGAAGAGTTCAGCTTTATGGACATTATAAATTAATTCCAGTGAAAGGAGTATTGATGTTTTCATATTAAAACAGGAAATCTATGCCAAGCAAAGAACCCAAAATCACAGTGACACTATTTCAGGGCTTATTTATTGTTCCTAGTTGGTGTCCATGGCAATTCAACAGCAGGATTTGCTCTATGCAGTCATTTACACTGACAATGGCATAACCATGGTGGGTGGAAAGCAACCCTTTTTTAATCATTGGCAAGTAAAGGAATGCAAAAATTCAACAATTCATCCCAATGGAAAAGCTAGTCACTTAGGAAGTCTTTGGTTAGATGGTGTGATGGTTTGGATATGATACATCCCCAAAAGGCTCGTGTGTTAAATGCTTCAGCACCAGCTGCTTGGCTTTGAGGAAGAGACTGGGTTTCAAGGATTACCTTCATCATGCAGGTTAAATCGTTAGGTGGAAGCCATAGAAACAACATATAGGGACTAGTTGAAAAAAGTAGGTCATGGGGAAATGACCTTGGGGACAATATTCCCCTACCTGCCTATCCAAGGATTTAGCCCTACAGAAAGTTGGAGAAAGAACTTGAGAATGTTAAGCAAATTCCAGTCCTGTCTTTCCTAATAAAGAGGTATTTATGAAAATTTGGACAGGATAGTTCGACTGCTCGGAGTTTGGATAACATAACTAAAAGTGAAAACACTGACTTGAATACTCTCATCTGGATAAAATTATGTGAATCCAACCCATATTTTTCCCAAATATAATAATCATTATCCTAGACATTAAAATGTTTTCAAAGTCATGTTACTTAAAAAAATTCTATTAAGAACGTACTGCTTTGTCCTTATTTTTTATAATTCTCATGGTTTTTCCCAACACTTATCAAGAGATTTTGACTTTCAACTTTTTTTGTCTTTTTTGAGACAGGGTCTCACTATGCACTTCATGCTGATCTTGAACTCACTTTGTAGCCCAGGTTGACCTCGAACTTGCAACAATCCTCCTGCCTGAGCCTCCCTAGTGCTGGGACTGCAAGTATGCACCACCACTCCCAGCTGTTGACTTTAAACTTTAGAAGCCAGTATGAAAAGATTAATATTCTTTCCTTTCCCTTTATCTTTCCTTTACCCTCCAAATTCTGCCTTTGCTAGTGACATTTACACTGCATTCTAGTATTATAATTATACCTTTTGCAATGTTTATGTTAATTTTAAAAGTTGGACATGTGACTATGTAAATATTGCTCATTGGAAAACACAAGTAGTAAACTGTAAGTATATTTGCATTTATATAAAGTTCTTTCTTTCTTGAAACCTCTCACTGTTTTTCTTTCTAGCAACTATTAGTCTGTCTTCTCTTCATTTTGTCAGTTCTCCATCTAACTGAGTATTCTGTACCTTCACCTTGAGATTGTTGCTCTTCGATTTTTAATCTCGACTGACTGCTCCCCAAACAAGCCATGTTGCTGTAACCCAGAGTTGCCTTCACAGCTTTCCTGGGTTACTTCTATAGTTCCCTGCACTGCATAATTTCTTGCTCGTAGTAACATCCATTTTGTTGGAGTACATAATCAAAGATTATCCCAATAAAAGGGATTTGGGAAATATCACACTAATTTGCTTTCCAGGATAAAGATAGCAACCTGCAGAAGGTATCAATGATCCAGTAACCTACTCATTTCAGTCAGAACTTTCATTGTGTCCCAGCTGTTTTGCAACTCTTAAATCTACATTCCAGGCCTGAGGACTCCTTTTTGGCACACAAAAATTTGTGCTGTCTACCACTGGTAAACTAGAAGTGTGTGAAAACAGAGAGATTAATAACTGCTGGGTACCTACCTAAGCAATAACTTTCAGGACTTGTATGGTATCCTATCTCCTTCAGCCCTTGAATGTAGTAATTCAAAGGTAAGTACTTCCTACCATTTCCCAGTTTCTTTCATCATTCAGTAACACTTGTCCACAGCAACAGTTGGTGTTATTGTTTTGTGGTGTTCTAACAAAATAACACAGACTGGGTAATTTATCATGAGCAGAAATTTATGTGGGTTTTAGGAAAGAATGGGAAGTCCAAACTCAAAGGGCTACAATCTATTAAGAGCCCTGCTGTTTCATCATGATGAAGCAGAGGGCATCACCAGGCAAGACAGTATGAGAGATCAAGAGGGACCTAGTTTGTTTTTATAATTAATCTGCCCTCACAGCAACTAAATCATTCCTCTGATCACAGAATTAAAACATTCATAAAGAATAACCTAATCACTTAAGTACAACCTCTTAACACTATTGCCTTGGGGATTAAGATTTTAACACATGAAACTGGAGGACAAATTCAGACCATAGTAGATGGCTTAATAGTTACTCTCCATTTATTAGTTACCCCTCTTACCATTTCGATTTCCCTCATTCCCTATGGTGGTTCCCTGCTACATAAATTTCTCACATTTCTGTCTATGGCTCAGGTTCTGCTTCCAGGAAACAAGAATAGCACTTTGGAACCCATATTTTGTGATACATATCACATGAATTAATTTCCACAATCTTCTGGTAAAAATGATTGCAGATTAGAGTCTGCCACACCCTGGTAGGGGCTTCTGTGCCTAGACCGAGGAGGGTGACACCTCCTGGAAGCCTCCACCTTATTCTGTAAGAAGGCTCTGAACCCATAACCAACACAAATACAGAAAATCTTTTCCTTTGCCATTTCAAATCTCTATGGTACTACACAGTATTCATAAATATACATTTTTTTCTATGCCTACTCTCTAATTTTCAATAAGCCAGCCCTAATTTCCTCCAGGCCTATATAGGCCAGTGCTTATTTTCATAGCTGATTAATGGTTCTGATTAGTCCTTGAAGCAGGAAATCCAATATCCCTTAGGGGAACCCTAAAGATGCAGATTGACCATGAATTCAAGGAAGCCTATTCACAACAGAAATCAATGGAGAAAGGAGGCAATGTTAATGCAGACAACATTCTACCAGTTTCTAAATGCAAGTGCTCAGAGAGAGTGGAGGGAGGGGAGGAGATAACAGAGAATGTATTCAGAATACTACATTGCAGTTTCATCACTCTAAAAGCCAGCTTTAACAACTCCCTTCCCATTGTGGAAATTTAAAGCTTCCTTTTTGTGAATTTTGACTGGTTTATAGCTCTGAAAGAAAACTTCACCTCTCCCAGAGATTACCTCTTGGATTGAATATGTGTCCAGGAGCTGAGAGGGTTTCATTTCACAGAAGTCACATCACAACAACATCACGAACAGCACAATAATTTCAAGAATATGAACTTCAAAACAACTGTAGAAATGTAAAAAAAAAAAAATGCACTAATTTTGTGACAAGTAGCTTATCTAACCACAGATTTTATTTTTAAGATGATCATAACATTTTCTACTAATTTTTTGATAGATTTTTAAAAATCTAACTAATATAATTCTGCCTTAGTCACCATGTAATTATCCTGCAGGTTAATTCTTTACAGCTACAGACACAGTATTGTGTCCCTTCTGCCTCCTTCTAACTGTCCAACACAGGCCAATAAGAAGGAGTGGGAACAAGAGCAGGTTTTTCAAGGTCAGGGTGACAAGGGAGAGAGGCTTTGCTCAGTAACTGCTTGTTTCTCTCCTTCTCATGTGTGACTCAGCCAAGAAGCACTGTATCTTCCCAGAAGATCTTTCTTTTATCCTCCGTGAGTTCCATTAAAGCTACTGTTAAATAGCAGTTTGAAGTCACAGTAACTGTACACAGTGGATGAATCAGAAAAGTTTCTGTGTACATTTTGAACAATTGTCAACAATTATTTTACTTGGTGACTGGCTCTGTGCTACTGCAGATGGAGTACAGAGCCGCTATTTTCACTTGTATTGGCATAGTATATGACATGCACATAACTCCAGAATTGCATCATCCATTCTCTGCAGTATCGAGTGATTGGTGGGAAAGGGTGAAATAAAGAAGCACACAACCATTTAGTCCAGCTACATCCAATGCTGTTATTTAGCTTTGGTTCTATAATCCAGGAGGTAATTTATTCACAAAATTATGTTACAAAACAAATTTTTCCATTGGAAAACAAAGTCAAAAATCGACTTTGAGTTAATTTATCCAAGTTGCCTTGAGGAGTACCCTCCCCCTACACACACACACACACACACACACACAGCTTGCAAAAAAAGACAATGCTGCCAAAAGAAAAACATTCTTATGCTACATAAAGTAATGCACAGAAAGCACTAGCATGCTGCTTGTGAGGAAGCAGAAATGTAAAAGATATTTATGCTTTTGGGCGACATCTGTTGTTTCTGCCAGCCGGTGCCCATCCTCCAAACTGGCCTTGGGAAACAACTCTGACTCTATTCTCAACATATGTATTTGGACAGAATTAACCTTACTGCCAATACTAAGGATAGATCCTAATTGGCCTAAAACAATTGGCGAAGCTCATTCCTCTCAGACTGGGACAAGCACATGAGCCAATCTAAGCTAAAGAGTCTTTTGCTGAGACTTTTCAAATAGACTAAGGATTCTTCTCACGTAGGACCTGAACCTTGAAGCGGGTCGTACAGAACTACCACAGCCATCTTTCCTCCACATAAACTTTGAGACATAAGCTAAGGCTTCTGTCTCAGAGAAGAGTGAAGCCAAAAGATGGAGAGAAACAGAGTCTTGATTACTTTATTTAAGCCATGATGAAAAAGCAAAATTGCTGGATCATTGTGTTAGCATGAGCCAACCAGATAGCATTTTGGTGTAATCCAAGTTAGAGTTAATCATCGAATTTACAATCTGAATCGAGTCCTAAGAGATACAATATGTAAGTCCTCTCTTTGACGTTCATAAAGCTGACAAACTTATTGAGCCCTGGTGCTGACGTCATTGTAACACAGCATTCAAATTACCACTGCTGTACTCTTTCTGGCACTTCATGCCTTCATATGCATAGTAGCAGATTTAATTGTTCATATTGGCTATGCTTTTTGACTCTATAATCTCACTCCTAACCATGTAAATAATATCACCTCTGTCTTTCAAAAATGCAGATAAAGACCAAAGTATGGAAACAAATGTGAGTGCTAGCCTGACACCCCCAGGTCCAAACCTGAAATTTTAAAGAGGCCTGACATAATCTACTAAAATCAGTAAACTTGGCATACACTGACTTATATTAAATTTGAAGAGCACATGATTTTACAGCTACATTTCAACAGCAAGAAGGAACACCAAAATGACACCCAGGATTTGGGGGCAAATTTATTTGCATAGATAGGCACTGAGTGGGATCATTTGCAGAATATCAGGTCCCAATCTCTGGTGATCTAGGGCTTTTATATGATGCATAAGCAGGATGTACATAGATGAGACAGAACAGCCTGGCAGTTCTTCTGATTAGCTAGAAGGGTGAGATCATCAGTTACCAGGGTAAATCAAAGATCATCAGTTTCTGAAACTTGGTACAATGGTACAGTCAGGTAACTTGTATGTTCAGTTACACTCTCATGGTTACAGGGGTGAAGAAAATAATTACAAGGCCATGAAGCAGTCACAGAGTTAAGAAATTTCAAAAGAACAAAGTTTTAAAAAGAACAATTTCTCTTATACAGTCTTTCCCTTTCCACATTATGAATGTTAGTAAGTTTATCGAAAGTTTTATATCCACATATGCGCTGATCTCTTCAAAGAGAATATAGTACTTGTATAGCAACACTGCCAACACTGTAGTAGTAGCACACTTGTTTGAGCACTTCCAATCATGGAAAATCTTTATTGCTGAGCAGAAGGTATAATTTTTGGAAATAAAATGTTTTCAGCACTGAATCATGTGGATAAGAACATTGAACTAGCTGATTAATACCACTTTGTTCAAAAACAATATACAGTAAGTCCCTGACTTTCAAGAGAGTTCCATTCCATTCTGGGAGAACTTTCATAAGTAGTATTCACTCATAAGTCCAACAAAGTGAGTCTTATATACCTTTGACACAAGTATACAATGTAAAGCATAAAAAAACAAATACACACAAATATTGTTAATAAATTATTTTTACTATTATAGTTACCTTAAAAGTTGGTACAGTACAGTACAACTGACATATACGGTATAAGAAAAAGCAACATCAACCATCATTTTGCCACAGTCCAATCTCTCAATTATTTCCATTTTTGTTCCCATGGTTATTCATTTGCACTCCCTAGCAGTCTCTTCCATATCACCTCTGCTTTTCTTCTTGCTTCCGGACATCCTGGGCTCTGACTGAGCACTGTCCTACTGGCACTATCTCACTGTACAGTAAGTACCCAGCAGCACAGTTGTGACAATGTCCAGCAGACACACGAACTATTTCAGCAATTTGTTCACATCTATGAATGTTCCTAATGCGAGGTCCATTGTATCTGTGAAAGTTTCCAATGTAAATGTTCACAAATTGAGGACTTTCTGCAGAATAAGATTTGTGTTTGTGTGACATGAAGAAGACATTATAAAAAACTTCCAAATATATTTTAAGCAAATGTTATTGAATAAAGTTCTAAAGATGGTTTCTTAGATGGTAAATAATGCATGGGTAAACATTTAAGATCTTACATCTATATAAAAATATTAGTCTCATTACTTTTGGCCTGGTCCATTGAACTTAGCTTTTTGTCCCTTAAAGATATGTTTGAAAATAAAGAACTCTTGCAGAATTCAACCTACAATCAAAGCTGTGAATATATTTATTTTAAGGTTATACATATTTTAAGACTAATTTGAAGCTAAAATTTTATTCAATTTTGATAATTATCACAATTTGTGATTGTATTAGCCATTCTCATCACTAGGATAAAATACAAGACACCTGCAACTAACAAGAAAAGTTTATTTTGTCGTACAGTTTTCAGAGGATTTAGTCTATGGCTGGTTGGCTACAAGGCAGAAACCTAATGGCTGAAGGGCATGGCAGAGGGGTGTTCAATCCATTACAGCCAGAAAATAAAGAGGGAAGGCAGGAGCCCAGAATAAGAAAAAATATTTTCTAAGTTACAACCCAATGATCTGCCTCTTTTAACCAGGACCCACCTCTGAAAAGCACAGTCAGCTCTGCATGCCTCAATGAACTAATGCATAGACATAAGTGAGATTTCGGGAGCTTAGATCTAAACTATAAGCAAGGAAACATCTCCCATTATATTGCTTCCTAAATATTTTGATAAAGTGAAAAAAAGCCTGAAATATGAATTTTGAGCAGAAATTTCTAAAAATAAACTCATTGGGATAAAATGCAAATTCATACAAATGTGAAGTACATCTCAGATACAAAAATAATTTTAGTTTATACTTGCTTAAATAAGCTTATAAACTGCTGTTCATATAAGTAATCTAAGGCTTCATTTCTTAGGGTAAACAAGCAGGAGATGGAGAAGAAAGTCAGATTTCTTTCAAATTGATTTATTCTACTTATTAAATATCTACCAGGTCGACCCCTTATAAAAATCTCCATGATAATACATAAAGTTTTAGTCCTGAGTCAATGGGTGGGTTAGAGAAAGAGAAGCAAGTAAAAGCACTTCTCAGCAACTCTCTGAACCTCATACTGCTCAACTTAAAGTGCCCTGGGTGGATGTGTGAAGGCAGCAGTAACATTCTGGGGAGCAGGCTCAACTTCTTGGGCCCAGCACATGCTGTGGGCAGACAGACTTTGCCAAGCTCTAGAGCTGACCAGATCCCAGGCTAAGCAAGAATCTTGTGCAGCACACCTACCAAGGGAGAATTACCAAGTTAATTGCTTGCTTTTTTGATGTATTAGTTGCTTTTCCAAAATAATGTTGGGAAGATTATAGTTTACACACTGAGAAGACACCATTAAAACTGCACACCATTAAAATATTGTATTTGAATATTCCAGACAAGAACTTTTATCTTTTGGAATGTACCCTCATGGAATGCCAACTAAATGTGTCATAAGTCTCACACTATTAAATTATGTGAGTTATCAGAAGAGCTTCTAAAAATATAAAAAATGAAGAGAGATAATGACCCTTTAGAATTATAAAGGAATTCACTATTTCATAAAATTTTATTTTAACTCATTTCTACCCTCTCTGGTAAGTTTCATGGTACAAATGTGTTCAAAGTATAACAGTAATTTGAATACAACCTCAGAAATTATATTGGTATATATGAAGTGTATTTAAATGTATATTAACATATCCTATGATGATCAAAGGGTAAGTATTTGATGTGTTATATTTCAGTGAGTAAAGATGGTATTGAAGACCTTCCCCAAAACACTGGACATCTTCAGGAAGCTCGGTGAGTCTGGGTTCTGCCTCCCTGACCAGCGAACAAGGCAGACGAAACCTCGGGAACCCTCTGGGGCCTCAGTGGCTACCCGGCACATCCATAGTGTGTCTGCCCGGGCTGGGCTGAAACCCGGACCACTTCAGGAAGCCCGGTGAGTCTTGGCTCTGCCTCCCTGACCAGTGTGCAAGGCAGACCAAACCTCAGGCACATTCTGGGGCCTCAGTGGCCACCTGCCACACCCATAGTGTGTCTACCTGGGCTGGGCTGAGCTCTGGACATCTTCAGAAAACCCAGAGAGTACAGACTCCACCTCCCTGACCAGTGTAGAAGGCAGGTGAAACCTCGGGGACCCTCTGGGGCCTTGGTGTCTACCAGCGACATCCATAGTGTGTGTGTTCGGGCTGGGATGAACCCCAGACATCTTCAGGAAGCCCAGGGAGTCCCAGCTTTACAGCCTTGATCAGTGTACAAGGCAAGTGAAATCTTGGGCACCCTCTGGGGCCTAGAAGGCTCCATGCCACACCCATAGTGTGTCTGCCTTTGCTGGGCGGAACATCTGACACCTTTAGGAATCTGGTGAGCCATTCTGGTGCCTCCCCCACTAAGGTATGAGGCATGTGGACACCTGGACAACTTCTGGGGCCTTCGTGGTCACTGCCAGAACAACTCACAACCCCCTGATAGCTCAGCTGAAACTTGAACATAGTCAGCGGCCTCAGGGAGCTCACCCTGACAACTTCCCTTCCAGTGTGGGAAGCAGGGTCTGCACTGGGCAATATATGAAGTGTTGGTGAACTCAACCTGCATCCCCCCTACCCTTGTGGGAGCTGGACTGAACCACAGACATTCTCAGGAACACCACTGAGCCTCCTCCCCCCTTTCCACACACTCCTGGGAGCCAACTGAAGGCAAAAAATTTTGGGAGCATCTGGGACCCCACCTTGCCACCACTCACCAGCACAGGAGCTACACTTACCACTGGGGATCTTCAGACTCTCATCCTGCTACTCACACAATCGGAACAGTGAGATTGCATGACAGGGAGTCTCTGGTTCTTCAAAAATGACAAAATGAAGGAGAAAAATGCAATCCCAGACCTCCACACCACCCAAAACAAGTCCAGGAGACATCAACACAGAAGAGCCTGGAAGTCATACACCTGAAATTTCTGAAATGATAGCAACTGAAGTAAAGAAATAACTCCATCAGGCTGTAAAGACATCAGAGCAGAAATAATGTCTCAGGTGAGAAAAGAAATGACAACAGTAATGAAAGAAATGTTCAGCATATTCAAACATGACAAAGACAAGAAAGTAGAAGAGCATAGACAACTCAATGAAACCTTCAGGGACCAATATAGAAAAGAACTAGAAGGTATGAAACAAATGCAAACAGATATCCAGGAACTTAAAAATTCCATTGAAAGCTTGCAAAACCACCTGAACGAAGCTGAAGATAGACTTTCAGACCTTGAAGACAGCATTGCCACTAATGAAAGTGAAAAGAGGGATCTCTTAAAAATAACAAGGAACCAGGAAATAACAATTCAACAATTGCAAGATGAAGCAAAAAGAAACAATGTCAGATTGATTTGCATTAATGAAAAAGTAGATGTCAACACAAATGACATAAAAAGACTATTTGCAGAAATAATAGCAGAAAATTTCCCAGGCAGGGAAAAGAATCGGACCTTCAGATAACTGAAGCATATAGAACTCCAGTTAGTCATAATCAAAATAAATCTACACCCAGACATATAGTGATCAAGATCCCAGAAACTCAACAAAAGCTCAGAATATTAAAAGGTGTTAGAGAAAAGAAACAGATCACCTATAAAGGAAGCCTATCAGAATCACAGCAGACTTCTCAACACAAACCATCAAGGCAGGAAGAGCTTGGGGTGAAGTATTTCAGGTACTGAAAGAAAACAACTTCCAACCCAGACTGATGTACCCTGCAAAGCTATCTTTCAAATTTAATGGAGAAATAAAATGTTTTCATGATAAAGAACAACTGAAGAAATTCATGAGCACCAAACCAATCCTACAAAGAGTATTAAAAGATATGCTAGAAAGAGATAAAATAGACTGCAACTTCAAGAACACCAACAGAGAAGAACCACCAAGCAAAGCAAGCAATTAAATGGAGGGAAAAAGGAGAATACAACAGTAGGAAGATATTATGACAAAGATAAGCCAGTACATAGCACTTCTAACCATAATGTAAATGGACTCAATGCACCAACCAAAAGAAGCAGACTTGCAGAGCGGATTAGGGAACAAAACCCAACTATATGCTGTATATAAGAGACACGTTTCATTCAAAAGAAAATTCAGACTGAAAATTAAAGGATGGAAAACAATACTCCATGTGACAGGAACCAAGGAAAAAGCAGGTGTAGCTGTTCTGTTTGCACACAATGTAAACTTCAAATCAAGAACAATCAAAAGAGATAAAGAAGGTCACTACATACTTGTGAAGGGGAAACTTCAACAGGAAGAGGTAACGATAGTAAACATCTATGCACCAAATATAGGAGCACTCACCTATATAAGACAAATTCTAACAGATATGAAAAATGAAATAAGCAACACAATCATAAAAGGGGACTTTAACACACCATGGTCACAAAGAGATAGATCAACTAGACAAAAAATTGGGAAAGAAATAGAATTTAAACAAACATGTGACCATATGGACTTAGTAGGCCTTTACAGTTTTCCACCCAACAGCATCAGAATGCATATTCTTCTCACTGCACATGGGACATTCTCTAAAACAGATAATAAACTAGTACATAGAACATGTTTAGGGCATACAAAGGAATTAAAATTATCCCATGGATACTATCAGACCATAGTGCAATGACATTGGAAATTAATGACAAAAGAAAACACAAAAACTCCACGAACAATTGGAGATTAAATAACATCCTCCTGAACAACCAATGGGTCACAGATGAAATCAAAGTAGAGATTAAACACTATTTATGATCAAATGAAAATGGAGATACAACCTACAGGACCTGTGGGATACAATGAAAGTTCCTAGAAAAAGAAGAGCAAGTCAAACCCAGAGCCCAAAGAAGGCAGGAAATTATAAAGCTCAGAGCAGAAATTAACACAATGAAGACTAAAAATCAATACAAAGAATTAATGAATTGAAGAGTTGGTTCTTTGAAAGAATAAATAAAACAGATAAATCCCTAACCAACCTTTTAAAAAAAGGAAAGAAAAAACTGAAATAAATCCAATAAGGTATGAAAGGGGTGAAATCAATACAGATCCTGAAGAAATTCATATCAACACCTACTCTGAGAATCTTTACTCTCACAGGATGGAAAACACAGAGGAAATGGACAGATTTCTAGATACACATGAATTACCAAAGCTGAATGAAGAAGGTATAAAAATCCTGAAAAACTCCATATCAGCTGGTGAATTTGAGAATGTAATGAAAAACTGGCAAATGAAGAAAAGCCCGGGTCCTAATTGATTCACAGCTGAATTCTACAAGCATTTTAGGGAAGATTTAACACCCATTCTTCTCAAACTCTTTAATGAAATTGAAAGGGAAGGAATTCTCACCAGCTCTCCTGGAGACAAGTACTATTCTGATACTAAAACCGGAGAAAGACCCGACCAAGAAAGAGAACTACAGATCAATCTTCCTAATGAATATAGATGCAAAAATTCTCAATAAAATACTAGCAAACAGAATACAACAAGTCATTAAGAAGATTACACAACACTACCAAGTGGGATTCATACCAGAATGCAAGGATGGTTCAATATACACAAATCAATAAATGTAATACATCATGTCAATAGAGCCAAGGACAAAAATCACATGATCATCTCCACTGATGCAGAAAAAGTCTTCCATAAAGTCCAACACTCATCCATGTTGAAAACCCTACAGAAAATAGGAATAGATGGCCTTTACCTCAACCTGATCAAAGCCATCTATGATAAAACAACAGCTAACATTATACTAAATGGTCAACAACTGAAAGCTTTCACTTTAAAATCAGGAACAAGACAAGGATGTCCACTGTCACCACTCCTATTCAATATAATTCTGGAAATATTGGCTAGAGCAATTAAACAAAGAAAGAAATAAAAGGAATAGGGATAGGAAAGGAGGAACTGAAATTGTCATTATTCACAGATGACATGATACTCTACATAAAAGACCCCAAAAACTCCACCAAAAGGCTCATGGATTTAACAAGCAAATTCAGTAGCATAGCTGAGTTAACAAAGTTAACACTCAAAAGTCAATAGCATTCCTGTACACAAGTAACAAACAGACTGAGAGAGAAATTAGGGAAACCACACCTTTCACAGTAGCATCTAAGAAGATGAAGTACTTAGGAATCAATCTAACAAAAGAAGTAAATGATCTATACAGTGAAAATTACACTACCCTGAAAAAAGAGATTGAAGAGGATATCAGAAAATGGAAAGATATTCCTTGCTGATAGATAGGAAGAACCAACATTGTGAAAATGGCCATACTCCCAAAATTGTTGGAGACTCAAAGCAATCTCAATTAAAATACCATTAGTACACCTCACAAATCTAGAGAAAACACTCCTAAAGTTCATCTGGAACCAAAAGAGGCCTAGAATGGCAAAGGCAATCTAGGGAAACAAAGAAAAGGCAGTAGACATCATAATTCCTGACTTAAAATTATATTACAAAGCTGTTGTGATAAAATCAGCATGGTACTGGCACAAAAACAGACCTGAACATGAATGGAACAGATTAGAAGATACAGATACAACTACAAACACACTCTGTCACCTTATCTTCGACAAAGGTGCCAAGCATGTTCAATGAAAGGAAGATAGCCTCTTTAATAAGTGGTGCTGGAAAAACTGGCTTTCCACATGCCGAACACTAAAACTAGATACATGTATTTCATCATGCACTAAATTAAAGTCAAAATGGATCAAAGATCTAAATTTTAAAACAGAAACACTGAATTTATTGGAAGAGAAAGTAGGTGAAAATCTTGACCATACTGGGGTAGGCAGAGTGCTCATAAACAAAAACCAAACTGCACGGGAAATACTTCAAAGAATCAACAACTTTGATCTCATCTTATTGAATAGTTTTTGTACATCTAAAGAAATCACCAAGAAAGTAAAAGGAAAACCCTTGAATTGGGAATAAATTTTAGCCAATTACCACTCAGACAAAGGACTTCTATCTAGGACATATAAAGAATTAAAAAAATTAAGACCCCCAAATTCAAAGATTCAATCCAAAAGTGGGCATCTGAGATGAATACTTATTTCTCTAATAAGAGATACTAGTGGTGAATAAATACATGAAAAAATGTTGAATGTCATTAGTCATTTGACAAATGCAAATTAAAACAACATTGAGATTCCATTTCACCCCAGAAGGAATGGCTATCATCAAGAAATCAACCAATAACAAATGCTGGAAAGGTTGTGGGGTAAAAGGAACTCTTCTCCACTGTTGCTGGGAATGTAGACTTCTGCAACCATTGTGGAAATCAGATTGGAGATTGCTCATAAACTAGGATTAGAGGTCCCACTTCACTCAGCTCTTCCATGCCTGTGGTATTTTCCCAGAAGAATTAAAAACATCATACCACAGTGATATGTGTGCACCCATGTTTATAGCAGCACAATTTGTTATAGCTAAATCTTGGAAACAACCCAGATGCCCATCCACTGAGGAATGGATAAAAAAGTTGTGGTATTTTTGTACAATGAAATGTTACTTAGCTATTAAAATAAATTAACTCGAGGTTTTGTAGGTAAATGGATGCAACTAGAGACCATACTCATAAGTGAA
>NW_004955411.1:24627699-24632935 GCF_000276665.1 Chinchilla lanigera
TAGGAAGAACCAACATTGTGAAAATGGCCATACTCCCAAAATTGTTGTACAGATTCAAAGCAATCCCAATTAAAATGCCATTAGTACACCTCACAGATCTAGAGAAAGCACTCTTAAAGTCCATATGGAACCAGAAGAGGCCTAGAATGGCAAAAGCAATCTTGGCAAACAAAGGAAAGGCAGGAGACATCACAATTCCTGACTTAAAATTATATTACAAAGCTACTGTGATAAAATCAGCATGGTACTGGCACAAAAACAGACCTGAAGATCAATGGAACAGATTAGAAGATACAGATGCAACTACAAACATACTCAGTCACCTTATTTTCGACAAAGGGGCCAAACATGTCCAATGGAAGGAAGATAGCCTCTTTACTTAATGGTGCTGGAAAAACTGGCTTTCCTCATGCCAAACACTAAAACTAGAAGCATGTACTTCACCACGCACTAAAATTAAAGCCAAAATGGATCAAATATCTAAATGTTAAAGTAGAAACACTAAATTTATTGGAAGAGAAAGTAGGTAAAAGTCTTGACAACACTGGGGTAGGTAAAGAGTTCATGAACAAAAACCAAACTACATGGGAAATACTTAAAAGAATCAACAACTGAGATCTCATCACTTGAAAAGTTTTTGTACATCTAAAGAAATCACCAAGAAAGTAAAAAGAAAATCCACGAATTGGGAAAAAATTTTACCCAACTGCCCCTCAGACAAAGGACTTCCATCTAGAACATATGAAGAATTTTAAAAATCAGGTTTCCTAAATTGAAAGACCCAATCCAAAAATAGGCATCTAAGATGAATACACACTTCTCTAATGAAGAGATACTAATGGCTAATAAATACATGGAGAAATGTTCAACACCCTTAGTCATTCGAGAAGTGCAAATAATAACATTGAGATTCCAACTCAACAATGAAAGAATGGCTATCATAAAGAAATCAACCAATAACAAATGCTGGAGAGGCTGTGGGGAGAAAGGAACCCTACTCCCCTGCTGGTGGGAGTGTAGATTGGTGAAACCACTGTGGTAATCAATTTGGAGATTCCTCAGAAAACTAAGATTAGGAGTCCCATTTAACCCAGATCTTCCCCTTCTGGGTATTTTCCCAGAAGAATTAAAGACATCATAACACAGCCATATATGTGCACCCATGTTTATAGCAGCACAATTTGTTATAGCTAAATCTTGAAAACAACCCAGATGCCCATCCACTGAGGAATGGATAAAAAAGATGTGGTATTTTTATACAATGGAGTATTACTCAGGTATTAAAAAAGATAAACTTTAGGGTTTTGTAGGTAAATGGATGCAACTAGAGACCATACTCATAAGTGAAATAAATCGGACCCACATTTGTAAACATCATATTGTCTCGGTGTAGGAACCTGAAAGACTAGGTAAAACTCAAAAAGTATGATAGATGATAGGAAAGGGAAAGAAATTGCTCAAAGGAAGGAATGACTTGGATGAGGGAAGGAAGAAAAAATAAAGAAGGAAGGCAAAACATAAATATATATATGGATAGCTGCGATGATTGTATTGCTGATGTCTGATGGTGTATTGAAATGAACGGTTAATGCCTGCAATTTGTTATGTTCTGACCGACTCTGCATGCTTGAGTCTGGTGGTCTGAGCAACTGATTTGAAGGTAACAATATGCAATGGAATTACAATGGTGAACTCCTACCATCTTGTCTTTGAAACTCTGTATTATCTCTAATGCTCTATTGAAGAATTATTTTCTTATTCCCCTTGATGGTTTGAGCAGTCTTTCATATTTACATCTTATAATCTGAGCAATGTAGTTGAGAATAGCAGTATGCAATGTAACAACCACTGTTGATCTATATTAATTTGTCTTGAGACCCTGTATCACTTTTCATGTTCTTGCTTTGATTTGTTTACGTTCATGATGCTGGTATGCTGCTTCTGTTCTGTTTCTTTGTTTATTTGTTTCTTATGTACTACTCTCTTTAAAATAAAAAAAAGGAAATAAAAGAAGGAAAACATATTTAAAAAAAAATAAATAGGAACACTTCTCCACTGCTGGTGGGAATGCAGACTGGTGAAACCACTGTGGAAATCAGTTTGGAGATTCCTCAGAAAACTAAGTCTAGAGGTTCCATTCAACCCAGCTGTTCCCCTTCTGGGTATTTTCCAAGAAGATCTGAAAACATCATCTTACAGCGATATGTGTGCACCCATGTTCATGGCAGCACAATTTGTAATTGCTAAATTGTGGAAGCAACACAAATGTCCATCCACTGAGGAATGGATAAAAAAACTATGATACGTTTATATAATGGAATATTACTTACAATAAAGAAAGATAAACTCGAGGCTTTTATAGGTAAGTGATCATAACTAGAGACCATACTCATAAGTGAAATAAACCAGACCTGCATGTGTAAGAAATGTATTGTCTCACTAGTGTAAGAACCTGAAAGAGTGAATAAAAACTAGGAGGTATGATAGACATTGTGAACAGAAAGGAAAATGCTCAAAAGTAAAGAGCAACTGGGATGAGGGAAAAAGGAAAAGAAAGAAGGGGAAATTATGTATGTATGTATATACAGGATAGATAACATAATTGTACTCCTGACTTCTATTTCTTTAGTGAAAAGAACAGTTAATGATTACTTATTTGATCAATACTGCATGTCTCTATCTGTTTCTCTGAGAAACCACTTAGAAGATATCAACACGTAATACAACAACCATTGCTAATTTCCTACCACTTTCTAATTCAGTATTGCTTGTATTGTTCTTATGTTATTGTGTAAATGGATGTCTGTTTGTTAATATGTTTTCCTTTTATTTTTAAAATAAAATAAAAAAGAAAACCTTCCCTATCCTAAATTATTCCCTTATAATTTAAGTCTCAAATTATTACTGTTCAATTTTAGCTTTGTACTAAAAACATTCAAATATAATTGTAGAGAATAGTGTGCTAAGCCCTGTTACCCAGCTTCAAAAGTTACCAATATATAGATACATCTTTCATGTATACTTCTTGCCACTCACATTGAATTTTGCTGTTCTTCATGCTGAGGATTGAACCCAGGATCTTGCATATACTAAGTACATGCTCTACCACTGAATTATACCCCCAGCACACTCAAGTTTTATAGTACTTCACTTATAAATACTTGAATATTTTCCTGTCAGAGAGATAAAGCATTTGCTCTCTTTTTAAAACAAGACTTCATCACCTCTAAAAGAAATAATAAAACTTTTTCACATCACCTGATATTTAGACTTTAGAAAACCCTGATTATCTCCTGAATGAGTTTTTCTTAGTCTGAATCAGAATATAAGTGAGGTTGATATGTTGCATTTACTTGAACTATCCCTTAGACTTCCTATAGTAGCACAATCTCCTACATTCTCTACCCCTTTGCTATTTATTTAGTTAAAAATAGGGCCATTTGTCCTGGAAAGTTTCTTGCATTCTGGTTTTGACTGATTGTGGCTCCACTATGTTAATATGGTCCTCTATCCACTACAAACCCTGAAAATTGATAGAACCAGAGCCTTCGTCAGATTCACACTCAACTTGTTTAGCAAGAAGCCTTCAGAGGAGATGCTGTGTACATTCTCCATGTCACATCAGTGGACTCACACTGAAGGGCTTTTTCTTGTGATGAAACTCACTTGGTGATGGGGCTGGGGATTTAGCTCAGTGGCACAGCACCTGCCTCGCAAGCACACGGTTGTGAGTTCGATTCTTGATACCAGAAGAAAAACAAAAAAACAAACAAAAACAACAAAACAGAAACTCACCTGGTGAGTCCAACAGCTGTCAAGCTTCTCCACTGATTATAGTTCCCATTAGTCTTCTGGTAAAATTTCATCAGCCGATGGTGATCATTGCCCAGAACTGTGATTTCCAAGATCATTGTTATACTAATGTATGTATAGCATTTGATATTCTGAAGCATATCTTCACATCCATGGTCTCATTAAATATTGCATTTAGTTACAGCAGGCCTCTTCCAATCAGTACAACACATAAATTCTTTTCTTTTTAAGTGCTAGGAAACAAACCAGGGCCTCATACATTCTAGGCAAGTAAATGTTTTACACTGAGCTACAATCCCAGCCCAAAACATGTAAATTCCTATATTGTCTTGCTGTGTTTCAGTGAAGTTTTATGGCACAATAGGTATGTTTTCTTAAGGTACCATATTTTTTTAAATCCATCACAAACATTTTTTTACATTTCCCTAAATTCACTTTTAGTGCATTTTGCATGTTTACATTTTAATATTTTAATTAAAATTTGAACTTTGTATTGAAGCAAAACTTTAAAAGAGAAAATGGCACAAATTCTAAGTATAAACTTCAAATATTTTTCCAATATAAATATATCTGTGTAACCACCACCCATGTAGAAATAGAGAACATTATCAGCATTCCAGGAAGCAAAGCTAACTAGTAACATTTCCTGGGCAAGTAACTCCTCCAGTGTAACCACTAGTATAATCTCTACCACCGTGTTATGGTTTGTTTCTGCATGTCCCCCCAAATCCTCATGCACTCATGGGGTGGGCTTCTAGATTTCTGATTGACCCATAGTCCAATACTGGGGTTATGGGTGTGAGTGCCACACCAGCCCTAGGGCGGATAGTTTGCATACAGTGTAAGGGAGAGAAAGACGCTGTTTGCCACTGCTCCTCCTTTTTGCTCTTGTTGCTTTTGCTGTCTTCTGCAGCCACCATGAATTGTTTGTTGCCCTCTGCCATGTGCCACTCTGCCTTGGAGCGAGCCAAGTATGGACTGAAACCTCCACAAACTATAAGCTAACTAAACCTCTTCTTAATTTTGGGAGTCAGGTGTTTTGTCTCAGCAGTGAGAGAAAAGTAACCAAGACACAGCATAGATGAATTTTGCCTGTTTCTGTGTTTCACATAAATAAAATTCAAACAGTAGAGATGTGTGTGTGTTTCCTTTTATTCTTACTTTGTTTGCTCTGTGTTATAATTGGAGGATTATTCATATTGTGGTGTCCACACATAGTTCATTCTGTTTTCATTGCTTTGTAATATTCTATTCAGTATTTATACTGTAATTTATATATCTGTAAAGTAATTTAATTTTTATTTGTAAAACCTAAGCAAACTTTCATTAATCTTTTTGTTTGTTTGTTTTGTTTGTTTTGGGATTTTTTCCAGTACTGGGAATCAAACTCACGACCTTGCGCTTGGCAGGCGGGTGCTGTGCC
>NW_004955411.1:24633035-24637400 GCF_000276665.1 Chinchilla lanigera
TTTTTTTTGGTTTTTCTCCGGTACCGGGAACCAAACTCACAACCTTGCGCTTGCCAGGCAGGCGCTTTTGCCGCTGAGCTAAATCCCCAGCCCTGAGAAATGCAATTTAAAACAACACTGAGATTACATCTCACCCCAGAAAGAATGGCTATCATCAAGAAATCAACCAATAACAAATGCTGGTGGGGCTGTGGGGAAAAAGGAACTCTTCTCCACTGTTGGTGGGAGTGTAGCCTGGTGCAATCACTGCGGAAATCAGTCTGGAGATTCCTCAGTAAACTAGGATTACAGGTCCCATTCAACCCAGTTATTCTCTTTCTGGGTATTTTTCCAGAAAAACTGAAGACATCATACCACAGCGACATATGTGCAGCCATGTTTATAGAAGCACGATTTGTAATAGCTAAATCTTGGAAACAATCCAAATGTCCATCAAATGAGGAATGGATAAAAAAGATGTGGTATTTTTATACAATGGAGCATTACTCAGCTACAAAGAAAGATAAACTGGAGGCTTTTATAGGTAAATGGATGCAACTAGAGATCATACTCATAAGTGAAATAAATCAGACTCACATGTGTAGGCATTGTATTTGCTTCCTACTATAAGAACCTGAAAGAGTAAATAAAATCTGAAAAGTACAGTATTGTAAAAGACAAAGAAACTACTCAAATAGGAAAGAGCAACTGGAATGAATGGTGGAAGGCGAAAAAGAAAGTAGGAAGAGGAAAAAATATATATATACAAGATAGCTAAGATAATTGTACTACTAATTTCCATTGGTTTATTGAAAGGAACAGTTAACGTGCAATTGTTTGATCAATCTTACATGCCTATATCTGGTTATCTGAGCAACCACTTTGAAGATAACATTATGTAATATAATAACCATTACACAATGTAACACCCATTAATATCCTAATACCTTGTTTTCCAATTCTGTATCATTTTATTGTGTTTTATGCTGTTTTGTTTATGTATTTGTTTTTGTTATTTGGAGCTTTTTCCCTTAAAATAAAAAACAAAATTTATATGTATATACAAGGATAACTGAGACAGGTGTATTGCTGATGTCTCTGGTTTATTAATACTTAAAATTAACTTAAAATAGTTAATACTTAAAATTTTCCTTTTTCTTGACCAATTTTGCATGTGTGTATCTGGTAATCAGAACAACTGATTTGAATACAACAATATGCAATATAAGAACCACTGTTGAACTCCTACCATCTTGTATGCTGAAGCTCTGTATCATTTCCAATGCTTTTTTATTACTTGTCATTGTCTTTTATTGTTTGATCAATCTTGTATTCTTACATCTGGTGGACTGAGCAATTTCTTTGAGTATAACAGTATGTAGTATAACAACCATTGTTAATCTCTATCATTTTCTTTTGAGGTCATGTATCATTTTTGTGGTTTATGTTTTTTTCTTCATTATTGTTGTTTTGTTAGTTGTTTTTCTCTTTAAAATTAAAAAAATAACTGAATCCCATTTGCATCAAACTCTTCCTGTGCTTCTGTGACTGGATGGATAGAACACAGAAATCACTGACAGTAGTGTTTCAATCTATGCACACATGTGCGTGCCTGGGTAGGCAGGTGTTTAGGGTAATGAGGCTGATATGCATGTTTTCCTTTAATTATTACACTTTGGCTTATAGTGTGAGTTCATAAAATAGTTTTAAAAGTCAAAATATGAAACAGGAAATTTTGTTACATATGTATATTAACTGTATTGTATATTTTATATGCAGCCCAAGACAATTCCTCTTCACCAAATGCAGCCCAAGCAAGCCAAAAAATTGGTTATTGATGCTCTAAGAAGTTTTTTTTTAATAAACGTTACATTTCCTGTCCATTCAACCCCTCTCATTCTTTTGAATTAAGAAAGTGATATATTTGACCAATATGCTGGAACCAACTCTACAAAATCTCTACATTTTTAGAGAGGAACATTAATTGAATGGCTTTCCTGACCCCTTCAGGCAGAATCAGATCTTCCCTCCTCAGTCTTCCCTCAGTGCTTACCATGCTCCTCAATGGAAGAGTTGCCACCTGGAATTATAAGTATCCTAGCAGGCTGTGAGCACAGTGAATGCATCTCTACACTACACTTTGCAGGTCAGTATCTGACACAGAGTGGGCCCCCAGCAATGTTTTCTGAATGAGTGAAACAGTGTGTAGAAGATGGTGGGGGTGTATATTAGCAAATTTCTATGCTAATTTGTGCAAAAGAAGATTAATTTACTATTTCTGTAATCAGCTCCTCTGACCTGATTAGAGTCCTGAGGTTTTCTACAAATATTACTATTTATGCAGCTTGTAAATTAAAATAGTTCTTAGAAAACTGAGAGGTTTGACATCCCATTCTATAATACAGGTCTTAATTAATTCAATGTATCCTTTCCTAAGTAGTGCTTGAGAAGCACCCATAGTTCCATCTAGCAATTTCTATTTTGTCAAAATTAATACTGTCTTCTGTATAGCCAGAATGTGGTGCTTTATCCTCCTATTCATGGGAGGTAGGTAGGACATTTTTATCTTTGTCTCATATTGACAACATAACTTTTCCTAGAGGAAACTCATTTAAAGTTATCCAGCTTGAGGGTGAAGAAGCCCATATTCCGAGAATCCATTTCCTAAGGCTCCTTCCTTTTACCCCACAGTGTCTGGATCAGTAATTCTCAAAGTGTGTTCCTCAACCAACGACAACAGCTTCACTTGAGATCTTTCTCAAATGAGAATTTCCTCCCCCACAGATTTACTGAACCAAAAATTTCAGGGGGATGAATGGGGAAACCAAAGGATGGGGAGGAAGGAAAAGCCAGCAATGTTCTAACAACCTTTCTAATTGTTCTAATGTGCCCTGGAAAGCTATGCTCTAATAATAAGGTTTTTAAAAGATTAATAATAAAAACATGGATTCAAGCCATATACAATGTATTTCATGTGGTACAAAACTTAAATGGGAAAAATTCCCCTGCCTGAGAATTTGGATATACTCAATATCAATTCATTCTTCAATATGTTGGTAGATTGCCTCATTTCCGGAAGAGCATGCTTTTGTTTGATATAATACTATAAGCATTTTTGTCATAAACTTTGTTATAGATTTTTTAATTTATTTTAAAAATAAAAGAAGGAAAACATATTAACAAACAGGCATCCATTTACAAAATAGCATAAGATCAATACAAACAATACAGAGTTACAAAGTTGTAGGAAATTAACAAAGGCTGTTGTATTACGTATTGATATCTTCAGGTGGTTTCTCAGGAAAACAAATAGAGACATACAAGATTGATCAAATAAATAATCATTAACTGTTCATTTCTGTAGAGCAATATAAGACAGTACTACAACTATGTTAGCTATCCTGTATATACATACTTACATAATTTCCCCTTCTTTCCCTTTTCTTTTCCCACACCCCAGTTGCCCTTTACTTTTGAGCATTTTCCTTCTGTTTCACAATGTTTATCATACCTCCTAGTTTTTATTCACTCTTTCAGTTCTTACACTAGTGACACAATACGTTGCTTACACATGTAGGTCTGATTTATTTCACTTATGTGTATGGTCTCTAGTTGTGACCATTTACCTATAAAAGCCTCGAGTTTATCTTTCTTTATAGCTGAGTAATATTCCATTATATAAAAGTACCATAATTTTTTTATCCATTTCTCAGTAAATGGACATTTGGGTTGCTTCCACATTTTAGCAATTACAAATTGTGCTGCTATGAACATAGGTGCACATATATCGCTGTGAAATGATGTTTTCAGATCTTCTGGGAAAATAGCTGGGTTGAATGGGACCTCTAGACTTAGTTTACTGAAGAATCTCCAAACTGATTTCCACAGTGCCTTCACCAGTCTGCATTCCCACCAGCAGTGGAGAAGAATTCCTATTTCTCCACAGCCTCACCAGCATTTGTTATTGGTTGATTTCTTAATGCTAGCCATTCCTACTGGGGTGAGATGAAATCTCAATATTGTTTTAATTTGCATTTCTCAAATGACTAATGGTATTGAATACTTTCTCATGTATGTATTGCCATTTGTATTTCTTTATCTGAGAAGTGTGTATTCATCTCAGCTGCCCATTTTTGGATTTGGTCTTTGAATTTGGGGGGGCTGATATTTTTTAACTCTTTATATGTTCTGGATAGAAGACCTTTGTCTGAGGGACAGTCAGCTAAAATTTCTTTGATAAAGGGGCCAAACAAACTCACTGGAAGAACGATAGCCTCTTTAATACATGGTGCTGGAAAAATTGGCTTGCCCTCCGCCAAAGACTGAAAATAGACCCAAGTCTATCACCATGCACCAAACTCAAGTCAAAATGGATCACAGATCTCA
>NW_004955411.1:24637500-24643198 GCF_000276665.1 Chinchilla lanigera
GAGAAAAACCAAAATAAATAAATAAATAAATAAATAAATAAATAAATAAATAAATCCCCAGCCCCCATTAGTATCATTTAATTGCCTCTTAAACTCCTACTCTGTTTTGTTTGCCTGTCATTAACCTACATTCACTATCATTCCATCATATAGCGAAATATGTCATTTGAAAATAAATTGATGTGATAGAATTTATTAAAACTAAACGATATTACAAGTAAAAGATCATTATCCTTTCTCCAAACTGGCCAGCCTGCTACTCAGCAAAAACTGCTTCTTAAGTAGGTATAAGACAGAGGGGTTTAGTATCTTAACTATGAATTTACCATGTATTTGTTGTTCCATCTCTTTGCCCAGGAATATTCTCATCAATAAAATTAGTGTAATGAAATTGTACAGTTTTTTTTTAGAAAACAGAATAATAGTTATTAGACTTAGAGATTCAGTTAAATGGAGATAAGAAGAAATTTAATTAGTGTGACATTTAGACTAAGATTTTTGGATTTTTTTTTTTTTTTTTTTTTTTTGGTACCAGGAATTGAACTCAGGACCTTACTTTTGCTAGGCTGGTGCTTGTGCCACTGGGCTATATCCCCAGCCCATAGCAAAGTTTTTAAATATCAAAACCTACCCCATTTATTCACCAAATTAATAGCCACTGAGAACCTATTCAGCGAGCTGCAAAAAGGGATTGTGGACAATGTAAAAATAATAATCCTCAGCATTTAGATTATACTGTACTAATTTTACATTCATCATCTCATTTAATCTTCACCTATTAGAGTAATGTTACTATTACTGCCATTTTATACATAAGGCACAAATAAACTTGTTCAGCATTTCATGAATAGCGATGAGATTAGTAACGTCCTATAAAAAACTGACTAGCAGATTGGAATCAGTGTCAATATTATAAAACAAGTATAGTTTAAAGGGCTACTGTGATTGTTGCAGATATATACAAAGAATATCTAAAGATATGCATTACTCTGTAATACTACAAGCCTCTAGAAATTACCTAAATATCTAATAATAAATGTATTAAATAAATTATAGAAGATCATAAGATAGAAGAATTGAAGTTTCTGACAACTACATGTTAAAAAATATTTAACAGAATGGGAAAATGGCATAAATATATCCTGAAGTGGGAAAAATAAAACATGCCATAAGAGAAACAATATCAACAATACAGATTCTTTCCAAGTGTGTGTGTGTTTATAATACATGATATGCATTTGCTGCCTTAGACTATCAAACATCCCTCCCCAATTCTTGTTAGCATTTTCCAACTTTCATCCCTAAGAGCTTATGTGCTCTGAGAGAAGTTGCCCCTCACCCTGCTCCTGGGGTGAGGTTTCTCTGATCTGTGCAAATCCCATCCACAACTGGGAATCAGGCTTGTACACATAATCTATTCCAGACCTTGAGACACTAGATTTCTCTGGGAGCTTCTGAGAAGCAAGGAAGATAGCTTTCTTCTCTTCAAACAGAGCAATTAAAGAAAATGTTCTGCCTTCCTCTGGTTAGCACATTGTAAGCACATGCCATTTGGAACTGCTGCAGCCATTTCTGCTAACCTAGGAGAGTCAGGCTGATGTCAAGGTTGGCACAAAGAAAAGGAAAAGCCCAATCATGGAAAAGTGACCCAGACTCCTTCAATAATTGTGAATCCTTGGATTAAACCATGCCTACAGCCAGAGATACATGTTGGCTTGGTTCACTCCACAAGGTAGTAAATTCCCTTTTCTTCTTAGTCTGGTTTGGGTGAGAGTTATTATAATCTGAAGAGTCTTAGTTCTACAGATTCTGAATACAAAAAGATTGGAAGGCCTGGGATTTTCTTCTAATTTTCTCTATTCTGCATATTTTCCATAATACATGTTATTTCACCATCAGTAAGAATAACAAATACTATATTAAGTAAATCATTCAAATCCCCCACGTTGAATATATTTCTTATTTATATCTAAGCTCACTAAGCAATTGAAAAATCAGTCTATTTTGCAGAACCTTAGCATTTAAAATAATGATTATAATAGCCCATATTGTGTAGGAATTGATTGTTTTCAAAGCACTTTCCCATTTAGTAATCTGAACAAATCTATGAATTAGGTTAGAGAGTGCAGTGGAGACTGCTTCGAGTTCACGAAGCACATTTCCTTCTCCTCCGGGGCCCACAGATATTTAGTGTTTCCCAACTTCCCTTCAGCTAGGTAAGACACTGACTGAGTCAGTTTAATAGACTATCAGCAAAGTGTACCACTGCCAGGGCCTGCCTGTAAACACCTCCAATTAATGATGTGCACCCTTCCTCTTTCTGTACCTGCTGGTCTGATACAGGCATACGGAAAGGAACTTCAAGACCCTAGAACTAGGGAAGATGCAAAACAAAAAATGCTTGCATTCATGAACCAAGTAGAAGGCTGCATGCTAACCAGAAACATCTGCACTTGAATTAGAAATAAATGATATTTTTACATTATCAAACCGGCAAATTGATATCAGTATCACTAATATTAAAGTAATATTATAGAAAAACAGAGAAACAGAATCAATAAGTTATATGTGGTATACATGGTAAGGTAGGGAGAAACAGGGAGAAAGAGAGAGAGAGACAGAGAGAAAGAGAGAGACAAACTTTAAAGGAAGGGGCTTACACAGTTGTAGAGACAGCAAATCAAAATCTATAGTATGGGCAGACAGGCTGGAGCCCCAGGGAAGGGTAACTACTTGCTGCAGTTTCATGTTGCTGAAAAGTCAGGGTTCTGGGCTCTTTCTATGAATTCCATTAAAGATTCTGTCCAATCCTTTCATTGTCCTGGAAAATTGCAAGGGCGTCTTCTGAACTTTCTCACCTTTACTGATTGTCTAGAGTCATATCTAAGTTTCCTTCTTTATAGAGCTTTGCCTTCTCATTATGCCTATCTTCTCAGTTCACTTTTCTTCAAAATAGGATATTAGGGAAAATTGTTTCTCTCATATTCTCTCTTTCTCTCTTTCTCTCTCTCTCTCCCTGTCTTTCTCCCTCTCTCTGTCTCTGTCTCTGTCTCTCTCTCTCTCTTTCACCCTCCGCTTCCTCCCTTCACCCCCTTTAGCATCTTTTTGTCACTTCCTCAACACTAAAGGTACGGTAAGGAATAGCATCACTCTCTAAACCAGAATCTTCTATTTTTCACTACCAACATTTTTTGAAGTTTATCAACAAAAAGTATGTCCTTTTGGTTATGTGACTGCTATTGAGACTTTAAGAACAGATCCTTTAAAATTTTTAGGCTTTGAGAGGAAGGATTTCTGTGCTCCTTCTCCACTCCTCCATGTAAATCCCTAGAATCTAACTGACTACATTCAAAAAAGAAACCCTTCTATGAAATATCTTCAAAGAAAATTTGTCCTATATTGTAAAATAGATTCACAATATACTTTCAAATAACAGCTTTGCAGAAGATAATCAAATTTAGAGTGCAAAACACCAAAATGCAAACTTCCAAAGCCATTGTACAAATTATAAATATTTTTTTCATAAAAAAATAGTTTTCATTTCAATATATGCCCTTGGTGGTCGTTTTAAATGTATCACACAAAGATGCAACTGCTATTTATAAAGCTAAACACAGTTCGACCCAAATTATTTAGTAGACAGGATATAGGCAAATTCCAAAAGAGCTTTACATCTGCTGAAGGCCATTCATTATAATAAAATTCAAATGAAAATAACCTTCTTTTTAGATAAGTCAGTAATATAGCCCTTGATTCACGTGCGTGTGCCTATCACTACACAGTGCCTCATTTTAACTATTCTCCTGTAATCGCAGAAGGACGGGCCTGATGACCTCTCAAGGTCACCTCAAGTCTTTTGATTATATGAATTGTGTGCAGAAAATTACATGCTAAAATATCTACACAAAAGCTATGTCATTTTCCTTCTACAACTGTCATCTTTGGGGTTTTATGTTTAAGATGTATACCTGTGTTTACTTGTTTCTAAAATGGCTTTTAAATCTGTTAGAGGCCATTCTCAACTTTCAATAGCAATACAGGCAGATTTCATACAAGGTTAAACAAAACTGACTATGCATGTTGCATTTTCTAGGTGTTGTTATAGCTCTTGCTCTGTTTTATTCTGTGTAAACCAGAGAGTCCAAGATATCTATATCATAAACATGCCTTCAGTTGTCTATGTTTATATTTTTCATTTTGGATACTAATACCATTCATACTAAACTACATATAAAATAAAAATCATCATAGTTGAAACTTTTAACAGATTTTATCATATAAATTTGTGTGCCATGGTTAAGCTTTTATATTTCTTTATCTCTATTAGGTACTCACAATTAACTTTGAAAGTAAATGTTTCACAAACTTCTGCTTTTCAAGTGAAAACTGCCGATTTGGGGGGCTTAGAATTGTAAAATAAAATCAACACAGTTGACATGTGATTTTATTTATCCCTTACTTTCAATTTTCAGAACTTGGCACCCACACTTCTAGCTTTGTGGTTGAAGATTCAAACTTTTAGGACAACATTCCCTGACCACTGAGACTTCTTTTCACATAAATTTGTTTTCTTTGATAGACCTTAAATTACCCTGGAAAAAAGCTGAATAAAGACAGTCTTTTCAGCATCTAATTTATCATCTAAACCACCTCCTCTCTCTCTCACTCGCTCTCTCGCTCTCTCGCTCTCTCGTTCTCTCGCTCTCTTGCTCTCTCTCTTCCTCGCCCCTTCCCTCCTGCTCTCCTTGGGTCTGATCTCATCATCCTTGGTATTTCGCTCTTTTTTTATCTGTCACTAATGCATTCTTGTGTCTGAGAGAAATCCAAGAGTCTTTTCAGCTCAGTATTGTTTTGTTCTTTTTTATGTTCTCCTCTAGCAACCTTCAACGGCTTACATTTTCTCAGGTCTGTCTTAACAATACATTATTTCTATGTTCTTTATCTTTAAATTACTACTTGGCTAATTCACTAATACATTGTTATGACTTCCAGAGAAATTTCATTGCTGTGTCTTATTTTTCTTCCATCAGACACTAACCCTATTCTAAACAATCTCTGCATTCTATTAAAACTGGCCATTTCAAACTTTACTTGTTTCCACCCTTCTTGTTTCACTTTCATTTTCATCCTGATCCCAAACACAATGAGATTGGGATCACTACTTCCAAGATTCCTCTGAACCATTTTGCCTGCAATCAGACCTCATGCATCACACACAATACCCAGGCTGGTATTGTTTCTGCTGCTTATTGGCCACTGCACGCGCTGAATGAGAAAGCAGTCCGTATCAGAGCTACAAGCACGTGGCCTTCCTTATCTGGTCTGCTTCATAAAACAGTCTATTCATAAGAAATTCAATTCTGTGGGTCACTATGGGGCCTTTGATGTTTGTGCAATTTTTTAAAAATAATGCAGTAATTTCTTTATTTTTTTTTCTAATTGTGTGATTTATTATTTTTAAAATTACAGTAAACAATTTCACTTTCCAGTGAAATTGTACAGCTTCAAGGTCAAAGAAAATTAATTTCTGTCTGATGCAATACCATATATTCACATTTTGCACTACTTACCGTCTATTAATCAATAATATTTAAAATGTTTTGATATTAATTGAAAAACATTTAAAATATTATTGATTTCTAGACGGTAAGTAATGCAAAATGATGAATATTTTTTCGCCAGAAGCAAAATGTTTGAG
>NW_004955411.1:24643298-24647191 GCF_000276665.1 Chinchilla lanigera
TTGGCTTGCCCTCCGCCAAAGACTGAAAATAGACCCAAGTCTATCACCATGCACCAAACTCAAGTCAAAATGGATCACAGATCTCAATATTAAAACAGAAACACTAAATCTATTGGAAGAGAAAGTAGGTAAAAACCTTGAAGACAGGGGTAGGCAGAGAGTTCATGAACCAAAACCAAACTGCCCATGAAATACTTCAAAGAGTCAACAACTGAGATCTCATCCTACTGAAAAGTTTCTGCACATCTAAAGAAATCATCAACCACATAAAAAGAAAACCCTCAAATTTGGGGAAAATTCAGTTATTGTTAAGCAGGAATGAATTGTGAAAAATTGAGAATTTAATTTATATTTAATCCAAACCCATCAACATTAATATCAACTGTAGTGTATACAGTTTCCCCATCATACTTATAAGAGCAAAAATGTGGCAAACATTATACTATTGCACAGTGTGCATTTCAGGAAGAGGTGTTTATTGGTTAAGTAGTAAAATATATGGACAGGATAATGTGATTTTCCCTATATATGTCCATTGAAATCTTTGCTGTTAAAAAAAGTCATCCAAAAGTAAATTTGGCAGTTTCTCCTGGAGAAGTCAACTTAGTCTTTTGATGGTCCCTGAATGATCTGTGCCTCACAACCTTCAAGCAACTGAGATCTCAGAAAGATGTTCCTTGCAGAGATATAAACAATGTGTGCTGTTAACATGTACAGTTGAATAAGACATTGAAATCATGTAGGAAACAGACCAAATATTCTTCCAGTGGATTTCAGTTAATAAATGCTTTAACTTAAAGGAAAACTCTTAAAGATATTAAATTAATGACCCTAGTTTGCATCTGTTTGTGGTTCAAATTAAGAAGTTTTGGCCTTTATTTTGAACCTTTAGTACTTTCCAAAAGAGAAAAAGAAATCAGTGTCAAATCTGGAGTCAACTCAGAATATTTTGGTGCTGATAATCCAGGCTGAATATTATGGACTTTTACAGTTTTTGTGAACACTGAGTCTCCCTTTTCCTATTTCTTCCTCTCCTTCCCCTTAAATATAAGAAATTTCAGTAAGCCATTAATATTCTTTGATTAACTTCGGCAGATTCCACAGTTTCTAAATCATTTTCATGGCAGCACACTGCATTCTGGGACAGGTTATCAATTTTGTGTCCCGATGACAGTTTGTCCTTTGCACTTACATCTTTTACTCCCTTTCCAAGGGGAATTGATCTTAAGTAGACGATAGAAAACCATCTGAGGAAAATTCAAAAGGGTTTGAACACTAATAAACACAAAAGTTTGGGCTAAAAAAATACATGTTCTTACCTATGGACTCCGGGACAGTAAGTTACCTAATATAAAGTTACCCCTCAATTAAAATCTGAATAGTTAAAAAATAGTAATAGTTATGTCCATTATTGATAACATACTTGTATGTACCAGGACCCATTTCCAAACAAGTGATCAACATTATGTCATTTAACCTCACAGCAGTGCTCTCTAGGTAGGTAGCACCATCCTTATTTTATAGCGGAAAACTGAGCTGCAGAAAAAAGTTGTGTAATTACAACTGCACAGGGACCTTATGGAGGTAACATCAAACCTAAGTCTGCCTGAGCTCAGAATCTCTGCTCCTTTAATATAGAAAGTGAGTGGAAGAATAATTGTTTTTCCGTGTGGGTTCACAGTAATAGCTGAGAGCCCGGACGCTGAAGGGCTCTTTTACCCACAGCAGAGTGATTTGAAGGCAGTTCTTTGTTAATAAAATATCTCCTACATAGTCTTTTTAAAATGCTTTACTTTCAACTGGCACTCAGTAACTGCATATATGAATGAGATACAATGTGACATTTTGGTATATGTACATAATGTATAATGATCAGATCAGGGTAATTAGCATATCTATTACCTCACACATACATCATTTCTCTATATTGGAAACATTAAAAATCCTCTTTACTGGCTATTTTTTCTCTTTTTTATTTTAAAGAGAGTAAAAAAGCAATAAAAACGATACAGAATTTCAAAACAAGACACAGGAATTCACCGATGGTTGTTATATTGCATATTATCTTCTAATTAGTTTTTCAGATTACCAGATATAGGCATGCAAAATTGATCAAACAATTAGGCATTAATGTTCCTTTCAACAAACCAATAGAAATTAGTGGTACAATTATCTTAGCTATCTTGTGCATATACTCATATATTTTTTCCTTTCCTTCTTTCTTTTCTCCTTTCCCCCATACCCATTGTTCTTTCCTTTTGAGCAGGTTCTTTCTCTTTCATAATATTTACTGTATCTTTTGGATTTAAATTACTTTTTCAGTCTCTTACACCAGAAGACAATAACATGTTTATACATGCAGTTCTGATTTATTTCACTTATGAGTATGGTCTCTAGTTACATCCATTTACCCGTAAAAGCCTCAAGTTTACCTTTCTTTATAGCTGAATAATACTCCAGTGTATTAAAAAAACACACATTTTTTATCCATTCCTCAGTGGATGGCATTTGGGTTGTTTCCAAGATTTAGCTATAACAAATTGTGCTGCTACACACATGGGTGAATGTATATCACTGTGATACGATGTTTTTAATTCTTCTGGAAAGATACCTAGAAGGGGAATAGGCCTTCTATCTAGAAAATACAAAGAATTTTAAAAAATAAGACACCCAGTGTTCAAAGACCAAATACAAAAATGGGCACCTGAGATGAATAAACACTTCTCAGATGAAGAAATACAAATGGCAAATAAATATACAAAAAAATGTGCAACATCACTGGTCATTCGAGAAATGCAATTAAAACACTGAGATTCCATCTCACCCCAGAAAGAATGGCTATCATCAAGAAATCAACCAAAACAAATGCTGGTGAGGTTGTGAGGAAAAACGAACACTTCTGCACCTTTTGTGGGAGTATAGACTGATACAACAACTGTGGAAATCAGTGTGGAGATTCCTCAAAAAATTGGCTATTTTGAAATATTTAGTTAACTTCCGTCAGCCATTGTTATCTTACTCTGTGGTCTTGGTGAAGGTTACGGTACTGCCAGCCCTGAAGTTAACTTCTGTAGGCCAAACCCTTCTTTCTAAAAGCTCTGGTGCGGATCATTTACTTAAGATAAGACCAGAAGAGCTCAGTTACAGCTCAGATTGAGCACAGTAGTCGCTAAGCTTCTGTAGGCTGGAGGGCTGAGGAAAGGCTGAGAGCAGAAGTGGAGAGGGTGGCTAGAACCAGTGGAAGCCATCAGGAAAACCAGAGGAGATCTCAGGGGAGATCCAAACTGAAATGTCACCTGCTTCAACATCCTGCCCCAGTTCAACAGCTCTGATGACACTTATAAGACCAGACTCAGACTCAGAAGTTCCCACAATACCTAACTATGGTACAGAACAACTGTAATCAATAAGTTGTAGTATAAAAGAGCGATAATTCATCAGAAGAGTATTACAAGAGAAGAGGAAAAATTAACTTTAATTTTTGGTCAAGATATTTCATATTTCCCAAATTAAAATCAAATAAAGCCTTATCTAGCCTAGTTTTAATCTGAATATAGTAGCACTATATTCACTTTGTTAACATAAGTAGAAGTTCCCAGAGAAGAAAAAATGTGCATCATAAACAAACTGTGGATTTTTTTAAGTCACAGAAGTATTAATTTTCCCTTTGGAATGTTACTGTCTTCCAGAAAAAAAAAGAAGTTTTGTATTACTGAGACAACATAAGGATAAGAAGAAAGAAAGGAAGACAGAAAGAGAGAGAGAGAGAAAGAGAGAGAGAGAGAGAGAGAGAGAGAGAGAGAGAGAGAGAGAGAAAGAAAGAAAGAAAGAAAGAAAGAAAGAAAGAAAGAAAGAAGGAAGGAAGGAAGGAAGGAAGGAAGGAAGGAAGGAAG
>NW_004955411.1:24647291-24653621 GCF_000276665.1 Chinchilla lanigera
AGGAAGGAAGGAAGGAAGGAAGGAAGGAAAGAAAGAAAGAAAGAAAGAAAGAAAGAAAGAAAGAAAGAAAGAAAGAAAGAAAGAAAGAAAGAAAGAAGGAAAGAAGGAAAGAAAGAAAGAAAGAAAGAAAAAGAAGAAAGAAAAAGAAAGAGAGAGGAAGAAAGAATGAATGAAAGAAAAGAGAAAAAATCCTCATTTAATCCATTTTCTTTAACAAATGTTTACTGAGCACTTTTTATGTGATAGGCACTGAGGGAAATAAAAAATGAATAAGAGTGCTCACTCTGGCATCTATTTGAGAACATACATACATAAACAATTACAAAACAATTCAACTGGGGTTTTAATAAAGGTTTGTACCAGGTCCTGCTGGAACACACAGTAGGGAGTATGCATTTACTCTGTCTCTCAGAAAATTTCACCAGAGAAAGGACATTTGAGCTGCTACCCATGTTCAGATATCCAGATGTAGGGTAATATGTGGCCGGTCTGGGGAAATGCCATATACACACAATGAAAGAGATCTGCTAGTTTCTTTAACATTATTAAGTTAATATATACTCTTTTAAGCACTTTGTATACTTAACCCTTCAAATAACGTTCAAAATAATCCAAATTTTACAGAAGACAAAACAGAGGTGTGTATGAGCTAAATAACATGCTTCAAACGTCACTTGTGTAAAACTAAAACAGAAACCCAGATAGATGGATATCAGTACATAGGTTCAACCCACTGCAGAGCACAGCCCACACGCTAATGCACAAGACAGAAAGGCTGACTGTGAAAGACTTTACACACCCTGCAACTGAGTTTAAATTTGATAGTGTTTGGCAAGCAAAGATTTCAAGGCAAAGAAATTAGACAGGAGGATTTTGGTTACACAAATATTACTACTCTTGTGGCAGTGCAGAGGACGGACTGCAAACCAAGGAAACAGGCTAGAGCGCCTTTGGAGAATATGGTACAAAAGCACAGGCAAGAGCTGGTGAAGGTCTCCGTCATCATCAGAAAGGCAAGTGTGTTTGCATAGAAAAGAAAGAATAAAAAGTTACTTAGTAGTAGTTATTGGTAGCCCTGAGAACACTAACTGAAGAATTAGGAGGATATCGACCATCCAGGATGGCAGTTTCTCACCTGAGGTGATCCCTTGCTTCAGCACTAGCCAAGCTGAGAAGGGGAAGAAAGATCTAGAAGAAAAGAAGGAAAGAATGAAGGCGAGATGAAGGGGAGGAGGAAGTAATGGAGGGAGGGAGAGACAGGCAGGATTTATAAATAGTATCTAAGCATCTGCTTCCTAAATGATGCATCTGAGTTCAAAAGCAACCAGAAGTAGGTATCGTCTATGAGTCTCATAGTCCTCAATGGGTAATCTGTGTACACTTGCAGCTTACCATGCAGAATCTTAGAAATGAATAACAGCTTCTGTGGTTACCCAACTTCTCTCTTTGGTTATTTGTCATTACACTGGTTAGATTTCAATAAAAATTCAAACTATAAGCAATACAAATACAAATTATGGACAATGTGGATATTACAAGAGATATTATTTTGTACTTGTTTGAGTAGGATAATGATATTTAAGCAGCATAAATTATCTATCTGTAGTATGAATGTGCCACACATTATACAATCAATATATTCTTTATAAATGTTGTATATACATGTTGTATACAAATATTGTATATAAATTATGGTAAATTCACTAATATTTTAAGTGTCTGCTACTTAAAGGAACACTATAAAATGTATTCTCAAGCAAAATAACATGTTAAATTTGTTTGTGGATCCCAATGCCAACTCCTTCATAAATGAATTAATAATCTTCAGTGTATATTTCTAACTTAAATTCACAAGTATTTTTCTTAGAGTGCAGCATAGACACATTGCCAGTGCTATCACATAAAATCAGTGGGTAAAGTTTGTGGCTCTTGCTGGTTATATTTGTTTGTGTAACATGATCTAATCTACAGGCTTAAAGGGCCATGGTCTGCTACGTAGAGAATGGAGTATATCAAATTTATTGGGCTGGGGATTTAGCTCAGCGGCAAAGCGCCTGCCTGGCAAGCGCAAGGTTGTGAGTTCGGTTCCTGGTACCGGAGAAAAACCAAAAAAACCAAAAAAAAAAAAAGAGAATGGAGTATAGATGGCTGCAAGGAAGCTGGTGAGTCTAATAGGAAGGTGATGGGCTGATGCAGAAAATACGATCATCTGGAGTAGGATCAAGGTATGTAAATGAAGAACAAATGGATTGGAGGTGTTTTTTCATAGTCAACTGGACATATACTAAGGGATTGGGTGTTGGAAAGAAAAGCAATGTATGGAGAATAACTGCATGAATGTGGTGCTCCTTTTTGGTATGGAGAGGACTTCATCAAAGCAAGTCTGGTAAAAAGACTTCTTTTTTGGCAATGTTAACTTTGAGATGCTCACTAGATATGCAGGTGATGTCAGCTTTCTGCCACGTTTGGTATTAATGATAATGAGTACTTTGAAGCATTGTTGTGTAGAGTATAAATGATATATTTAATTCAATCAGCAGACTGAATAGCTTACAATGAGTGGCTAATGTTGATAACTTTTTAGTATTTGAAGCACTCAGAAAATGGTAAATGTTATTGAAACTAGAAATGGAGAACTGTCAAACTTGTTGATTTAGACTTTACAACTGCCTGTTCAGGTTAAGTTCAAATCAACAGGCATTTTTGAGCACCTAACAAGATCCAGGTATTGCGTGAAGTACTACGAATAGAAATAAGGATGAGAAAAAGAATCTCTCAGAAAGATCAGAGCAAATTATGGGAGAGAATGGACTGCTCACAGGAAAGACACCACAGAAGAAAGAGAAAAGGCTACAAATCGGTGACTACTCTGCTAAACATGAAAGAAGGCAAAGGACCTGACCGAGGGAACAAAGGTGAATAAGGTAGGAGAGAAGCAGTATAACATCACCTGGAGAAGCTCGGTGTCTTTTCCTCCGGAGAAGGTGTGTTCCAGCAAAGGAAAGTTGATCAACAGCATTATCTACAAAGAAAATTAAAAGTGACTCAAAGCTCAGAAAATGTCAGCAGATCACAGGTGACTTTCATCACTTGTATATACAGGGGAAAGCCAGACACCCAGGACTAACTAATGAGAAAGCAGTGAAGGGGCAATGTCATCTGGGGTGAAGAGGTGTCACTGCACAAGTTTGACACAGTAAAAAGAGAAAGAAATAAGCACAAGCTACATAGCAGGACCTAAGCCTTATGACTCAAGCTAACAAGGACACAGATGAAAGATTTTTACCCTTTCTTTCAGATAGAAAATAAAAATTGAATAAAGGTCTGGCCTTGAAGCAACTACATGAACTAGCAGTAATTATTGAAAGTACTCCCAAATGTTTCTTTTTATTCACATGATATATATATATATATATATGGAGAGAGGGAGAGAGGGAGAGAGAGAGACATGCCTGAAATCTATACATACATGTCTACGTATACCTGAAGTAAAGACATACATGAATGTCTCTACTTGCATGAATATACATTTAAGGGCCTCTTTTTATCTATTTATATATGTCTATAGGTGTCTTTTATACATGTCTATACATACATGAAATCTAGACATATATGTATGTCAGTGTGTATATATATTTATGGATCTCTTTTTATCAACTGTTTTCACTTTATGAGAGAATTGGACCAGTATAGCATAAATTCATGACTATAGTTTCAAAAAGAACACCATATTTTATGTTCTCATACTTGAGTCTTTCCAAATAGTATATTGCAAAAAATGTTTTATTGTGAACTCAGGAGAGCCATGGAATGCTGATTCTTTGCCCTGCCTTCAGTATTAACTGACGCAGCCTCTGGACAAGTAACTGAGTGTTTGCATGCATCTGTATTCTTACCTGAGGACAGTTGGATCTTCTTCATATTATAAAACAGTGTGAGTGCCTCAGCCTCTGGCCACCCTATGGAGAAGAAAATTCATTCCAAGTCTCTAAAAATTAAAGAAAGCCCTAATTTGAAAAGCAGTAACCCTGACACTGCTAGGTTTTAGAAACTGGTGTAAAAGCAGACATGGTCAGCAAGGTAACCAAATCCACTGCTCAGGCCATGGGATGAAGTCACTGTAAGAAAACAAAAAAAAAATAACACATGTCAATGTGCAGGACAGAATGCAGCCATGCTCTCCAAAACAAAAAAGATACAGGTTGATAATTATATTATTAATTGATTTACTAGTTTATATATCTGAGTCACAGACTCAATTTCACATGCAAAATTAGTTCAGAAAGTTCTGAAAAACAGATAGATAATAGATAGATAGATAGATAGGTAGATAGATAGATGATAAGTAAATAGATAGATGGTAGATAGATGACTGATGGATAGAAACCTGCTATTTCAGTGACTATATGAAATGTTTTATCAGACAATATTAGTCAATTGGGTGTGTACTGTGTACCAGTGCTCACTTTACATGTATTAGTTCAGCGCTCAGAACAACCACATGAGGTACAAGTCTAATTCCCATCTTACAAATAAAGCCAGACATAAAATGGTTAAGGAATTTATGCAAAGTTATCAAAAAATAATTGTCATCCCTAGAATTTTAAATCAGGTAGTTTGACTCATGGTCTTTCACCTTATCCATCACTCTCTACTCTCTGCTACAAATATTTACCTACCACTTATGGTCTTATGAGCATTTTACTATGGATTGGGGCACAATAATGAGCAAGGTAAATAGGTCTGTGTCTTCAGGGACTTATAAAATATTGGATATACAGACACATGAGGAATTAAAATACAGTATACTAAGTACAATAATAGAGGATATATAGGCATAATAATGAAAGCCTTGGGGCATATGGGAGGAGTACAACTTAGGTATATTTGGAGGGAGAGTGAAATTCAGGGAAAGATCCCTGAAGCAATAAACAAAAACTGGAAAGATAAGTAGGAGAAAAGAAATTGGAGGTGAGCATGTGAGGATGAGGAGTGAAAGACTGAGTATACCCAAGGGGAAGAGAAAGTATTTGCAGAATGGAACAAGCTCTTAGTATTTCTTGAGTTGGAAAAAAAGAGGCAAAAGGTGGAAGGTGAAATTGGAGGCTTACACCATCTGTAGAAGTTTGGGTTCTGTCCTAAACCAAAAAGGAGCTCCTAAATGGTATTAGAGGAAAAGAGGCAGGAGCATCACAAGTTCAAGTACAGCTTAGGCAATGTATTGATTTAGCAGCACCCTGTCTCAAAATTTAAAAACAAAAAGAAAGTGATGATGGGGAAAATTAGGAAAGGACAAATTTAAGGAATTTTAGGTAAGAATCACAGAATGTGGCAAGAAGGGAGGTGGGGAAAAATTTGTCACAGTTAGCTACCAAATTTCTAGTGTGAAAAATGGTCTTCTTATAACAGGGCACATCAACCTGATATAGAAGTAGAGTCTACAAAAAGCTAAATTAAACCAGTGTTCAAATTCTGTAGGCATGTAGGATCAGGGGACAAGTGGGTAAAGGTTGCCAGCAAAAAAATAATTTAAAGGATGGAATACAAAATCTAAGTTAATGAGGAAAAGAAAGAGACAGAGAGAGAGAGACAAAAAGAAAAAGACACAGTAGTACAGAGCTGAAGGAACTAGAAGTCCATCGGGCTGTGGAGGAAGAGATGCTGTGTAGTAAGAAAAGTAAGGAAAGAAAAGAATACTGGTAAGAAAAACTAAGAAAATAAGAGCAAGAAAAGAAAAAAGGCATTGACTGTGGTGAGCAAATGAGATGTGGAAACATCAGAGCTGAATGAAGCAGTTCCAGGGAACATAAGATCTAAAGTAATGCCAACTGGGCCTCATAGGCCCCCGGAAGGAGGGCTTCCAGAACACAGGGAGCCACGGGCAGGGAGCGCCGGTCTTCCAGCTGGCTAGCTTCCTGCCTCGTAGGCCCCTGGAGGGAGGACCCCCAGCGCATGGGGAGCCATGCAGCGGCGAGTGCTGTTGTGCACCAGCCCTTAGGCCGGCCGCCGCCGCCACTCAATTGAGATCTATCATGACACAGAGAAACAGTGACACAGTTGGCCCACCATGCACCAACTGCAGTTGCCCACCCACGGATGTGTGTGAATCATTCCAACTTTGAACAACCGCTGGGAATACATGCCATGCAATGGGCCACTCTTGTTCCTGCCATTGAGAACCAGAAAGGTCCAGAGCCAGCGGAGGAGCAGCTGCTGAACAAGGACTCAGAGAACATGAGAATGCAGACTAAGCCCACAGAGTCAGAGGTCCAGTGGACTGGGGTCACGAGAGCCGCTCGGAAGCTGTAAACCAGGAGGACCTTGCACAAT
>NW_004955411.1:24653721-24661759 GCF_000276665.1 Chinchilla lanigera
AGAAGCAAAATGTTTGAGACCTCTAGATTGCTAAAAAGAACCTAAAAATTTGTAATCCAAAAAATATGAAAGAAACAAGGTGAATGTCCATCAGTAAGGGTACTGCTGAAAAGTTATAGTTACTATCAGCTCTGGAATATGTTGTCATTAGCAAAATGAGTTATATACAGTGTTACATATACTTCAGATAAAATATAACATTATTAATGCATGATTTTTAGTGGGATAGCAATATTAGAGAATGAGAAAGAGGTAAAAAAAATGCTTTAGAGTATTTAAAATCCTATATTAAAAGAATGTAACAAGATATGTCATGTGTATATAAGTAGATGCATGAAAGAACATTAATGAAAATATTAATGGTGCAGGCTAGAGGTATAGGATTTAAATTTTATATCTGTATTTGTATTTTCTTGCTTAGAGTTCTTTGGAATTGTTCAGTTTTGTTTGTTTTTTTTTTTTTTGGAATGAGCATGTTATCTAGTAAATTATTGAGGAGAGTACAGTAAAGCTATTTCCATTGTGGATGAGCAAAAGTAATTTGTGAAGTTTTCAGTCATCATCTCTTTTGCTCATCTCTCTGGTTGAGAGACTCCAGTTAAGATGAACTCCACCTGGAGAAGAACAAATTAAAGTGGAGGACTCAACATCATGAGATTGATGTGAAGCTCTGACTAATGTCTGGTGGACAAACCACAACATGAACCACTCCAAACTCTATTTTGGCACAAGTGATGGATATCAGCTCATCCTCCAAGGGGAACATAGTGATGTAAAGGAACTGAATCTATCTCTCTCCAGTGCTGCAGGAGGCGTATTTCCAACATGTTCAGTTGCTGATGTCCTGACTGACATGAGCTGGTGCTGGGACAAGAGGCAGTTGTCTGCGTCCAGACCTTGTTCCTACCACTTACAGTTCTTTGGTTTCCTCATATATAAAACAGGTATAAAATATAACCTAGTGCACAATACAGTTGAAAGAATTAAACATCAGCTTTAAACCATGCCTACCACATTGTGAGTGGTCTGTGTGGTAATTGCGATCTAGGTGTGCCTGTCATTTCAGAGAGAAAACAAAACTTTAATTTAATACTTTTCTTTAATTTTTATTGTTTTCTTAATTAATCATTCTTAATTATTTGCACTTTACAAATCCACACTTAAGGAATGCTACTTTGAAATCACTATAAATATTTAAATAGTGAGATTAAAGTTTGAGATACATCATTAGAGCAAAAAATACTAAGTCTTATGACCTCTTATAATCAGTCCATTTGGATATGAAAAAAATGTGCCTTTTTATTACGTATTGGATCTGAAAAGTCTCATGTGTTGAAGGCTTGATCACAAATGAAGAAATTTTCAGAGACGAGGTCTCAAGAGGTGATTAGATCATGGCAGCAGTAACTTCGTCAGTGCGTTAATCCATTGGCTGACTTCATCTTCCTCTGCCCCACTCTTGGGTCTTCTTCCGGGTTACTTTCCTAAACAGCACTGGCTTTCACTCCGGTTGTGGAGGATGGCTTAATTTGCTTTGCATGTCTGACCTGGGTTAATGTTCTCATTCCCAGCCTGTGCAAGGTACTTGTCATCTGACATTCACCTTTGTCAAATGTGAACCTGAGGGCCTTCCACACTCTTCACTTTCCAGGATGACTTCTTCAGGAAGCCTTAGCAGCTCTCAAGAACCTGTATATCCACATCTTCATCTGGGGGAACCCCAAGGACAAGAAACTAATTACACTAAATAATTGCTAAAGAAAGATATGTGTATGTGCACATCTAGGCACCCTTACAACATGACAATTTTCACCCATTTTTTCTGCTTCCATCTGAGCATCAATCTTGGCCCAGCTAAGTGTGTTATACTATCCAAAGAGGTGTGTATTTGTTTCATGAACATTTGTGTCGCATTCACTATGTTCAGACACCACTGAAAGCCTTTTATTACTAATAGCATATTTCATTTCTATAAAATTTAATGAGGTAGGTGTAACTTTTATTCCTATTTTATAGACAAGGAAACTAAGGCACAAAGATGCTGAGGTATTTTCCAGTAGCTATGCTGGGATTCAAACTCAAGAATTTCACTCCAGAGTCCATATGCTTAATCTGGAAGATCCAGCGCTAGAATATTTCATATAAAACTCTTAGGTAAAAAATTGCAGTGGTCAATGGTCCAACTTAGACCCTAGAAATTGCTATTCCACCAGCATATGGGGGTAAAAATATGTCTTTTTCTCTCTTCCAAACATCTTCACTAAGATAAATACAAATGGCCACCAGCACCCAATGCTTTCTAAACCACTAAAGAACTGGTAGCTATGACTTCTAAGTCTTCCACATGGATGGTATCACTGAAGTTAATGTAATAATCTGATGAAGGAGACTTATTGCAGAGAATTCTACTCAGTGATCAGAAGTTGGATAAAGTATCCATTTTGTTATAACTGCAGTCAGGAGTGTCCTTCAAAATCTCATCACCCCTTTTCTGCAAACCAGGAGGGAAGTTGTTCTAATCTGTTCAGATGACAAACAGGTTTTTTTATAGGGTGTTGCTTGGGACATTTATGCCTAAAAAGCTTTTTTAATACTCTGAATTTTTTGTGAGTTGGTGCTAGTTAGTAAGAAGACTTTGCAGAAGCTAGTCAAGGTTGCTCAATAATCTGGGAGAGTCAAGGTAAGATTTGTAAAGAAATGGTGAGTAAGATGGACAGGGTTGGTGAGTGATTGTGTCCTTATGGGATATTGACTAGGTTCTGGTGGGTTATTGGTCTAGATTATGCTTGGTGGATGGGTTGTGATGAATGGGTCATGGAAACTAGGTATTTGACCTTAGGGACTACTCTCAAATTTTAGCAGAACATTCTGTCTTCTATAAAGTCTGCCCTCATCCTCTCTCCCCCTCTTCTCACTTTAACTAAATGATACCCATAAAGTACATGGATATTTATGAGCCTTTTTAAAGACAATTTTGCATTTATTTCAAAAATTTTACATAGAAGGAAAAATGTTGATTTATTTAAATTAGTGAAAGAAAATTCTGCAGAGTACCCACTTCAACTACAATTCCAATTACTTTTTCCTTCTGTCATCATAATCATTTGAAAATTATAGAAGTCTCAGCAGCAAAGTTTGCAAACTCAGTAAATAGAGTATTTTTAAAAATGCATTCTTTGAAAATAGAAACAAACATTTCTTTAAGGCACCAAATTTTAAAGGTAATACAGATGGTTCAAATACATTATTCAGAATTATTACTTTATCATAATAATAAAGACATACTATACCACACTGCTATCCCTAATAAGTTACTTTCTGATAATAAAAATTTTTTTCAACATAGACATATTTAGAGCTGATTCTGCTGTACTTTCCAATAGACACGAACTGTTCTTTCCCTTAGACCTGAGCTGTTTGATACCCACTATCCCTATGTGGCTATTTAAATTTAATTTACTTTAACATAAACTAAATTAAGAATTTACTTCTTTAATTGCCCTAGCACATTTGAAACACTCAAAAGCTGTATATGTTCAGTGGCTACTTTATCAGACAGCATAGATTATAAAACGTTTCCTTTATTGCAGTAAATTCTACCAGTCAACATTACCTTCGCTTGGGCCAGTGACAGCAAAACTTTTAGAGCAGCCCACTGTGGCACGCATGCCGTAGGTTCACCACCACTAGCTTAGGCCACAAGTTCTTTACATCAGAAACCGTAGCTAGTCTTCAACAGGTATGCAGCAGGTCTATAAGAACATAGCATTTACCTCCAGTACTATTTAAACAAAGAATCTAACATTCAATCCTAAAGTGCACAAAGTCCAGTTTGCCCATTCCATTTTATGGTTACAAATAGATTCACATTTTTGATTTAACAATTACTTCACTACTTTGTTGTCTCTCCAGTAAGCTGAAAGCAACTTAAAGACAGGGAGTACCTATTAAAAACCTTTATACTCTCATTGTCTCCTGAATAAACACTAACTAGAAGATACTTTTTTAAATTACTGAATTGAATTAAAATGAAGCACAGCCTACTGCTATGGTTTTGATAGGGTTTGTCCTCCAAATCTTCCTGAATTGTAAGCTTAGTCCCAATGTAGTATCAAGAGGTAGTGAATCATTAAGAGGCAAGGCCTCATAGAAGATGATTAGGTCTCGGGGTATCACCCTTGGAAAACAATAACATAATTCCTGTAGGGTTAGTTCCCTCAAGAGCAGTTTGTTAGAAAACAGTGCACCTGGCCCCTCCTTGGTCTTTTTCTTCTCCACTTGCACATGTAGCTCTTCTGCCCATTCTGTAAGCTTTTCTGCCACCTTATGATACAGACAGGGGGGCATTCTCAGGTGTTGGCACCATTCTTTTTGGACTTTCCAGTCACCAGAAACCTAAGCCAAATAAAACTCTTCTTTATACATTACCTAGCATAAGTTATTCTCTTAAAGCAAAACAAGCAGATGAAGGCACCCATCTACTCTAATTCTATGTATTTTGGGTGCTCTAGAACATATAAAGAATTTTTTTGAATAATCAAGCCCCCAAAATTCAAGGACCCCAGGTAAAACCTCAGGCATCCTCTGGGGCCTCGATGGCTACAGGCTACACCCATAGCGTGTCTTCTGGAGTTGGGCTGAATCCTGGACATCTTCAGGAAGCCCAGTGAGGTATGGTGATGCCTCTCTGACCAGCATGCAAAGCAGGTAGAACCTTGGGCACCCTTAGGGACCTTGGTGGCTACTCACCACACCCATATGCCAGGGCTGGGCTGAATGCCAGACACCTTTAGGAACACCAGTGAGCCATTCTGGTGCCTCCTCCATTAGCATGTGAGGCATGTAGATTCCAGGACAACTTCTGTGGCCCTGGTGGTCACTAGCAGAACAACTCACCCCCACCCCACACCCAGGAGCCCAGCTGAAACCTGGACAGAGTCAGCGGCCTGGAGGAGTCTACCCATACCCTTCCACTTGCAGTCTGGGAAGCCGGCTCTGTCCTGGGCAATATCTGAAGTCTTGGTGAACACGACCGGCATCCCCCACTACTCTTGTGGAACCTGGGGCCGAGCTTCAGATAGTCCCACAAATGCTGGCAAACCTCCTCCTCTCTTCCCACACATGCCTGTGAGCCAACTGAAGCCAAGAGATTTTGGGAGCGTCTGGGGCCCCACCTTACCACTACTCACCAGCTCAAGAGCTACACTTACCACTAGGGATCTTCAGACTCTCCCCCTGCCACTCCCACACAATCGGGAGAGTGAGGCTGCACTCCAGGAAGGCTACGGATTTTCAAAGATGACAAAACAAAGAAGCAAAATGCAATCCCAGACCCCCACAAAACTCAAAACAAGTCCAGGAGACTTCAACACAGAAGAGCCTGGAAGTCATACACCTGAAATTTCTGAAATGATAGCAACTGAAGTAAAGAAATAACTCCATCGGGCCATAGAAGAAATCACATCATAAATAATGTCTCAGGTGAAAAAAGAAATGACAAAAATAATGAAAGAAATGTTCAGCATATCCAAAGATGACATTGACAAGAAAATAGAACACCATAGACATCTCCTGCAAGCCTTCAGTGAACAATACAGAAAAGACCTGGAAGGTATGAAACAGATGCAAACAGATATGCAGGAAATTGAAAATTCCATTGAGAGCTGTCAAAACTGCCTAAAGGAAGCTGAAGATAGAATTTCAGACCTTGAAGACAGCATTGCCACTAATGAACATGAAAGGAGAGATCTCTTAAAAAACAACAAAGAACCAGGAAAAAACAATTCAACAACTGCAAGACAAAGCAAAGAAAAACAATGTCAGATTAATAGGTACTAATGAAACAGCAGGTGTCAACACAAATGGCATAAAGACTATGTGCAGAAATAATAACAGAAAATTTCTCAAGCATGGAAAAAGAATTGGACATCAAGATAAGTAAAGCCTATAGAACTCCAGTTAATCATAACCAAAATAAATTTATGCCCAGATATATAGTGATCAAGATCCCAGAAGCTCAATGTAAGCTCAGAATATTAAAAGCTGTTAGAGAAAAGAAACACATCACCTATAAAGGAAAGCCTATCAAAATCACAGCAGACTTCTCAACACAAACCATCAAAGCAAGAAGAGCTTGGAGTGAAGTATTTCACTTACTGAAAGAAAACAACTTCCAACCCAGACTGATGTACTCTGCCCAACTATCTTTCAAATTTAATGGAGAAATAAAACATTTTCATGATAAAGAACAACTAAAGAAATTCTTAAGCACCAAACCAATCCTACAAACAGTACTAAAAGATATTCTAGAGAGAGATAAAACAGATTGCAACTTCAAGAACACCAACAAAAAGGAACCACCAAGCATAGAAAGCAATTAAATGGAAGGAAAAGGGAGGATCCAACAGCAGGAAAATATCATGACAAAGATAAGCCAGTACATATCAGTTCTAACCATCAATGTAAATGGTCTCAATGCACCCACCAAAAGAAGCAGACTAGCAGAGGGGATCAGGAAAGAAAATCCAACTATATATTATATACAAGAAACGCATTTAACTCAAAAGGAAATTCACAGACTGAAAATTAAAGGATGGAAAGTAATACTCCATGTGACAGGAACCCAGAAAAAAGCGGGTGTAGCTATTCTGTTTGCAGACAATGTGAACTTCAAACCAAGAACAATCAAAAGAAATATAGAAGGTCACTACATACTTGTGAGGAGGAAGACTCAACAGGAAGCTATAACAATTGTAAACATCTATGCACCAAATAGAGGAGCACCCACCTATATAAGACAAATTCTAACAGACATGAAAAATGAAATAACTAGCAACACAATCATAACAGGGGACTTTGACACACCATGGTCACAAAGAGATAGATCAACTAGACAAAAAATTGGGAAAGAAATAACACAACTTAACCAAAGGTGTGAACATATGGACTTAGTAGACCTTCACAGAGTGTTCCACCCAACAGCATCCGAATACACATTCTTCTCAGCTACACATAGGATGTTCTCTAAAATAGATAATATACTAGTACACAGAACATGTTTAAGTAAATGCAAAGGAATTAAAATTATCCCATGTTTCCTTTCAGACCATAGTGCAATGAAATTGCAAATTAATGAGAAAATAAAATACAAAAACTCCATACACAGTTGGAAATTAAATAACACCCTCCTGAAAAACCAATGGGTCACAGATGAAATCAAAGTAGAGATTACATAGTATTTACAATCAAACGAAAATGGAGATACAACCTACAGGATCTTGTGGGATGCAATGACAGCAGTCTTCAGAGAGAAATTTAAAGCAGTGAACTCCCTCCTCAGGAAAACAGAACAAGCACAAATAAACAATCTTATGCTGTACCTCAAGTTCCTAGAAAAAGAAGAGCAAGTCAAGCCCAGAGCCCAAAGAAGACAGGAAATTATAAAACTTAGAGCAGATACTAATGCAATGGAGACTAAAAAAAAAAAAAAAAAATGCAAAGAATTAATGAATCAAAGAGTTGGTACTTTGAAAGAATAAATAAAATAGATAAACCCCTAGCCAACCTTATCAAAAAAAGGAGAGAAAAAAACTGAAATACACACAATAAGGAATGAAAAGGGTGAAATCAATACAGATCCTGAAGAAATTCAGAAGATCATCAATACCTACTTTGAAAATCTTTACTCTTTGGATGGAAAACACAGAGGAAATGAACAGATTTCTAGATACATATGAATTAACAAAGCTGAATGAAAAAGACAGAAAAATCCTGAATGACTCCATATTAGCCAGTGAAATTGAGAATGTAATGAAAAACTTGCCAATGAAGGGAAGCCTGGGTCCTGATTGATTCACAGCTGAATTCTACAAGTGTTTAAGGGAAGATTTAACAACAATGCTTCTCAAACTCTGTAATGAAATTGAAAGGGAAGGAATTCTCAACAAACTTATTCCTGGAGGCAACTATTATCCTGATACCAAAACCAGAGAAAGACCTAACCAAGAAAGAGAACTACAGGCCAATCTTCCTAATGAAT